>NW_027672973.1:0-143179 GCF_964194105.1 Spermophilus citellus
CTCCTCCTTCCTTGAGATCCTCACTCCATCCCCTCTCCCTCATCCCCACTCTCTCTCTTCCCTCTTCCTCCTCTCTTCCCCCCTCCTCCTCTCCATCTCCATCTCCTCATCCTCCACCCTCCCCCCCCCTCCTCCTCCACTTCTCTCTCTCCTGCTCCATCTCTTCACCTCCTTTCATCTCTTACTCCTCTCCTCTCCTCCTCCTCCTTCTCTTTCTCCTCCTCCTCCTGCTGCTTTCTCCCTTTTGTCCTCCTTCTCCATCTCCTCCTCCTTCTCAATCTTTCTCCTTCTCATCCTCCTCCTCCCCTTCTCCTTCCTCCATCTCCTCCTCATTCTCCTCTTCCTCATCTCCTACTCCTCCTTTTCATCATTTTCTCTCCTCCATCTCCTTTTCCTTCACCTCCTCTTTCTTCTCTGCCTCCTCTGTCACTTCGTCTTCCTTCTCCTTCTCCTCCTTCTTCTCCTCATCTTTCCTCCTCCTCTGCATCATCATCATCTCTTCTCCATCTCCTCCTCCTCCTCCTCCATTTTTTTCTCCTATTCCTCCTCCTTCTCTTCCCCCTACTTCTCCATATTTTCCTCCTCTTATTCCTCCTACTCCTCCACCTCCTTCTCCTCCTCCTCCTCAGCCTCCTTTTCCTGCTCTTCCATCTCCTTTTTCTTCTTCTACTCCCTCTCCTCCTCCTCCTCACCTCTCCTCTTCTTCCTCCTCCTCCTCATCTCTCCTACATCTCCTCATCTCCCCCTCCTTCATCTCCTCCTCCTTTTATTCCTCTTCTTCCTCCTCCTTCTCCCCCTCCTCCTCTCCCCTGCCACCTCCTCCTCCACATTCTCTTCCTCTTTCTCCTCCTCCTTTTTCTCATCCTTTTCCTCTTCCCCACCCTTTTTTCCCTCCTTCTCCTCCTCCTCCATCTCCTCCTCCTTCTCCTCCCTCTCCTCCTCCTCATCTCTCCTCTTTCTCCTCATCATCAACATCATCTTCTCTCCACCTCCTCCTCCTCCTCCTCCTCCTTGTCTTTCTTTTTCATCTCCTTTCCTCCTCTTCTGTCTCCTCCTCCTCCTCCATTTTCTTTTTCTCCTTCTCCTCCTCCATCTTCTCCTCCACCTCTGTCTCTTTCTCCTCCTCTTCATCATCATCCCCCCCCTTCTCCGTAGTCTCCTTGCTCTGGGACCTCCGATGCGGACTCCTTTGGCTCCCTGTCTCCGTCCCTCCCCGTGGCTTGCCCCTCACCTCTGTAGATCCCATTGCACCTCCCCAGCTGCTGGTGTTCATCTGTGGCCTCCAGTAACCCTCCTAATAGGTGATCGTGGAGTTCTTCAGACGGTTCTAATCAAGGGCTTAGAGGGCTTTAACTGTGGAGAAGGTGGAAGGTGTCAGAGAGAGCACCCACACGGGTCTCAGCTGGGGGCATGTGCTTCCCATTCTATGCACAAGCCACCTTGTACTGGACCGTCACAGAAAGAGCCCCTGCCCAGAGACCACAGGGACATGTGTGATCACGGTGCTGAGACTGTCGTGCCCAGGTCTGCTTAGCACCACGTCACCTCGAAAACCAGGAGAGACTTGCAAAGAAATATCCAGGACGTCGTCAGCAGGCATGGTTTTGATGTGCAGTGCCAGTGGGGTCAAGTGCCCTAATAAAAGGGTGAGAGGGTGGCCCGGGGCAGGGAAAAGCCATGACAGATTCCAGCCCACATGGAAGGAACCACAACCAATAGCAGTAAAATTTATGATGGCCATGATCAGCAGAGCAGGGGGACACCTGCAAACCCAGCAGTATTTCCCTGCACCGTGGAGACCAGCGGTCCTTCCTACCCCTGAAGGCACAGAGGCCAATTCACGAGGGATGTGAGCTGCTGTCCTCCTTGGGGACATCTGTCTCTCACGTAGTTCAGATGTCAGGATATTCGTGCAAGGACATGTCACCTGACCTGCGAGGGCTTCCACGTCTCCAGGAAACCCTCGCAGATGGAAGAGTCTGCAAGTTCTTGCTTCTCTCTAGCGTGTCCCCAAGCCCCGAAAGCAGAGCCCTTTTCCTCCACGATGCTGAAAGCTAACATTGTCTCTCTGCTTCCTGTAACCACTAAGGGTGATGCTGAATGACAGCTTCTCACAAAACTGACTGCTAACGGAATGATTGGTTTTGTGCAAAATTAGACTATCACTGGGAAGAAATGAACAAACAAGTGACACGAGTGGTGTGTACTCTCCCCTGTTCTTGATCTTGACTTACCTACAAACCACTCCATCTCCTCCACGTTGTCTCTGTATAAACCATGGCGGCTTCTCCTGAGGAAGACTTTCAAGGTCACCAGTGGAGTGTGGACGTGCAGCTGGGACACAAAGAGGAGAAAGGGCCTGTCCTTGTTTGTGAAATTAGAAAACCACTGGAATTATGGACGGGAGATGATGGTGTCCACAGTGGACCTTGAATGTGCTGCGTCCATGACCTGGATTCACCTGCTGGGATTTCACTGTGAGGGGTCCCCTCAAAAACTCATGAGTGAGACCATGCAAGAAAGTTCACAGGTAAAATGATTAGATTATGAGAGGTGTGACCTAGAAGTGGATTAATCCACTTGGATGAACTCACTGGGTGGTGACTGTAGCACGTGGGGTGTGGCTGGAGGAGGAGATCCCTGGGCTGTGCCTTTGGGGTCTCTATCCTGTCCCTGGTGAGCAGAGCTCTCTCTGCTTCCTGGTGCCCTGTCCTGAGCTGCTCTCCTCCTCCAGGCCCTTTCGCCATTTTGTTCTGCTCCCCTTGGGCCAGAGACATGGAGTCAGTCGGCCAACCATGGACTGAACCTTGGAAACCATGAGCCCCAAATAAACTCTTCCTCCTCCAAATGTTCTTCTTGGGACCTTTAGTCACAGTGGCAATTTTGTCTGAGTAAAACAATATCCACGGTCAGTATACTACAGGAAGATATTTTGAGAGGGAGGGACGGGACACCCCACCCACCCACCCTGTGTTACAGAACATTGCCATCATTATTATTTTATTATTAGGTGCTGCTAATTTCTGACTTTCCCTAATTTATAAATTAAATATCTTCATAGGTATGTACGCATAGGGAAATAGCTATATATTGTAGTATATGTATGAATATTTATTTATTACTTATATATGAATGGTTGGGTACTCTCTGGGGTCTCAGGCATTCCCTGGGCCTTGGAAGGAGTCCCTGATGCACGACCACTACTTGGATACTTTCCAGTGCAACCCGGTAACTCAACGCAGAGATCTGAGTGTGGAAACCAATTCATACAAAGAGGTTGGACCTTTCCTTTTTCTTTTTTTTTTTTTTTTTTTTTTTTTTTTTTTTTTTTTTTTTTAGCACCAGAGATGGAACCCAGGGGTGCTTCACCACTGAGTCCCTTCCCCAGTCCTTTCGATATTTTATTTACAGACAGAGTCTCACTGAGTCTCTTACGGCCTCTCTCAGTTGCTGAGGCTAGCCTCCCACTTGCCATCCTCCTGCCTCAGCCTCCCCAGCTGCTAGGATGACAGACGTGGGCAAAGTGACTCCATAAAGAAATCCTTCAGCATATACACTGTGGAATACTATGTGGCCATGAAGAAGGATAGCTTCCTTTCATTTGTGAATGAAGTGTGAGTTTGGACCTTTTCAATGCACCTGCTGCTATGGGACCCCAGGGTAGCTCACAGCTCAGAAACTGCCCCCCCACCTAAGATCGTGAGGGTCCCCACCTTTGAATGTAGGCCGTGGCTTCCTGCAGCATCCGTCTGGTGGTGCTCCCCACATCCATGGGCTGCTCGGTGACCTGGTGGTTCCGCATGAGCACACAGTTTTCCAGAGTCGCAGGAACCCACAGCTGGAGAACCACGTGGTGAAGACGAGGCTGGCCGTGCGCCCAACTGCGGTCTAGGGATCCGAGAGGAGGCCACTGAGTTTGGCAGCCGTGAGCGTCAGGACGCCCAGAGCCAGGATGCGGGTGTAGCAGCTGAACTGGGCAGCCACTGTGACCCCCAGCTATGGGGGCCTGTCAGGGTCACAGTTGTTGATCAGGGTGAAGGGCAGTCCATAGAAATAGTGGAAGCTGTGGTTCAGCGGGTGGTGGCAGTGGTCACCGCAGGACGTGCAGCTCACGCCCTGGTGCCACTTTCCTGCGAGTGGGGGTGGGTGGTCAGCCACCCAAAGGGCACACGCTGTTGCCTGGGACAAAGAACTCCGGGGCCATTTGGATGCGGTCAGGGGAAAGAAAACCTCCAGAGAGCAGATCCTGAATCAGCAGAGGCTATGAGTGACCTCAACCAAGACTTGCTTTTGGTTTTGGGTACCAGGGATTGAACTCAGGGGCACTCGACCCCCAGCCCCATCCCCGACCCTTTTTGTGTTTTATTTAGAGACAGAGTCTCGCTGAGTTACTTGGGGCCTCGCTAAACTGCTGAGGTGGACCTCTAACTTGCGGTCCTCCTGCCTCAGCCTCCCAAGCTACTGGAATTACAGGTGGTGGAGCCAGGCTCTGAAGAGCTTTCTGATTCCTTGGGGCTGAAGAAGATAGACAGGTTCATAGAAGGAAAGAAGGCAAAATATATATCAAAGAACCCCAAACCTCTGCAATGAGGAGAACATCTGAACTGAAAACCATCCGAGAGGACCGGAGTGGAGCCAGATACCAACTCGGGAGGCGGAGAAGGATGAAAGTTTTTTTTTTTTTTTCCTCCAGAGGAAATTGGTCCCTTGACAATTGGATGGGAGGGGAATCAGGTGTTCGAATACTTACGAGGCTGGTGGCATAGCCTTGCTCCTTTGGGATTTTTGCAAAAGTGGTTTTGTTGGCAGGAAGCCTGCCTGAGCCTGCATTCCAGTAGAGGACCAGGTACTCATCGTTGTCCATTCCTGTGGATCCCACAGCAGAGCAAGGTTCATGTTCCCTTTGCCAGGAACAGGTCTTAGCAAAGGGATTCTGGGCACCAGGGGACAGTGGGCAAGAATCTGGCTGTCAGCACTTGGGGAAGGTGGGGAGGTGGTGCTCTGGGTAGCGAGTGGGTGCAGATCAGAGAGGTTGTTAAATGTGCTATTGTGCACAGCATGACCCCACCACTGAGCATCATCTGTCCCAATGTCAGCTGCATAAGTTGGACACACCTTGCCTATCATGAGAACCAACCCAGTATATCTATCTATCTATATATCTATCTATCTATCCATCATTACCTATCATCCAGGTACCATTACGTTGCATCTATCCCCTTTCTATCCACACATCATTTATCTGTCACCTGTATGTGCATTATGCATCTGTCACCTCTATATACCTCTATCACCCATCATTAGCTATCACCTGTTCCTCTATTATCTATTGACAGGATTGCTATCAATTGAGCATCATTAATCCATCTTCCTTCATTGATGGTATCACCATCATCATCTATGGAGCATTGTATCTCACCTGTCAATCACCGTATTTCTGCTTCTCATCCACCAATGATGGTGGTCATCCCGTCCCAGAAGGCTCCCTCCGCACAGCCTACCAAGGGCACCTACCTGGCAATTTGATGAGACAAGAGCTGGTACGTGGAAAATACCAGAAGGAAAAGAACCTTTCTCCTGTACCAGACGTGCACAGACATTTGTGTTGGGTGTTTTTTCCCTGAGCAATTTTTTTCTCTGAGTATCACCACGATTCCCGCAGAACCTGCAGCGTGCTGTGTGTCCCAGTTCAGCTAGGGATGATCTAGACCTCAGGAAGAGGTGTGTGGTTATCTGTGACTCCCATTTGATTAACCCAGGGGTACCTAACCCCTGAGCCCCCTCTGTAGCCCTATTTTGCATTTTACTTAGAGACAGGGTCTCACTGAGTTGCTTAGGGCCTCCTTTTGGCTGAGGCTGGCTTTGAACTCGTGATCCTCCTGCCTCAGCCTCCCAACTGCTGGGATGACAGGTGTGAGCCACCATGCCGGTATTGTGTGTGGGTTTTAACACCCACGGGGGCTGAGGGTCCTGAGGGGTGAGGGCATACGAGGTCCTGTTCGGAGCACACACTGCAGGAAGGTGACAGGAGGGCACATTAGCTTTCAATTTCCCAGTATCTGCGGGATCACTACCCAGCTAGAGTGGCAATGGGGTACAGGCTGCAGCTGGGAGCTGCTGTCCAGGGTCCCCGCGACACCCACCTGATCGGAGTGGCTCTGCTCGGGGTACAGAGCGGGGGGCCACCAGGTTCTGGGTGAGTCTCACGCCCTCCTCCACCAGCCGGTCGATATTGGGGGTCCCGAGAAAATCAGATGAATGTCACTTGGGAAAGGGTTGGGAATGCTCTGGGCCTCAGACGAGGCCTGCATGGAACTTCCCGGGGCTGCGTTGCACCTGTCTTAGTGCGCCCAGTTCTCTGAGTTTGCAAAGGACAGATGAGGCTCACCCTGGGCGGTTCCTCCTACAGCCCTCCCCCCACCTCAGCTGTTGCCAAAGCTACAAAGGGCACCCCAGATTTTGAATTTTGGCTTTGGCCTGGGGGGCTGGCACAGAGATACCTTGCCCGTTTCAATTTCTGGGGGTCATGAATGACAGATGTTGCACAGTGATTATAAACACGGGCTGCGAGAGACGCTTTTGTCCAGCTGGGGAATGACGTGGGTTCTGAGCCCAGGCAGTCTGGGCTCAGCCAGGACCTTAGGTGGGTTCGGGGTACAAAATTCACATCTGCGTGGTGACATTCTCCTCTTAGGGTGGGTTATGGGGGACCCCTTGTCACAATAACTCTGTGGTTACATCGCAGGGCTTCTTAGAGGAAGATGGACCCCAACAGAATTACGTTTGAAGGAAGAGATGACCGATGTCACACACAAAGGCAAAGTTTTTGGCTTTTTCTTATTTTTTTTGGGGGGGGTATGCAACCCAGGGGGCTTGTATGCTTTAAATATCCCATCAGCATCCACGAAGGGTGCACCCTGAGTTTCCTACCAGGTTTCTCAGGTGCAAAATTCAAAGAGAAGATGAAACACTTCACCTAAGAGCTTTTGCAGTCAGACGTGCAAAAATAGATTGAGAATCTCACTGTAGATACGAATCCCAAAGGCAATGACCCAGCCCCTAGAGCTCAAGGAATTCCCCATGGACTGTCAGATGACAGGTGCTACTCTCTTCCCTTCTCCCTTGGAGAAGGCTGCATCTGGTGGGAGCTAAGCTATAAAAGCTCAGACCTTGTTCTTCATGCGCCTAAAGCTGACCACTCAGTGACCTCCCATAAGAAAAGTTTTGCTCCCCTGAGGACAACTGGAAAAGTGCAGAGACACTGGAGGTGTCCCACTTTGGGATGTGGTGCTATTGGTGAGCAGCAGGTGGAGACCAGAAATGTTGGTCAACATCCTACAATGCACAGGATGGGCCCATCACACAGAGTGATCTGGGCCAGTGTACCAGTAGGACCAAGGCTAAAGAACCTTGTCAGTCCTTCCATCCATCCATCCACTCACCCACCCACCCATTCATCCACCATTCAACCATCCATACATACATACATCCATTCATCCATTTGCCCATCCACCCACCCATCTGCCTGCCCATCCACCCACCCACCCATCCATCCACCCACCCATCCATCCATTAACCCATCCACCCATCTACCAATTTGCCAATCCAACCACCCATCTGCCCACCCATCCACTCACTTATCCATCCATCCACCCACCAAGCCACCCACCCTCCATCCATCCATCCATCCATCCATCCATCCAGGCATCCATCTATCCATCCACCCACCCACCCACCATCCACCCATCTATCCATCCATCCATCCAGGCAACCATCTATCCATCCATCCATCCATCCATCCATCCATCCATCCATCCAGGCAACCATCTATCCATCCATCCATCTATCCATCCACCCATCTATCCATCCATCCATCCATCCATCCAGGCAATCATCTATCCATCTACCCATCTATCCATCCACGAACCCACCCACGATCCACCCATCTATCCATCCATCTATCCACCCACCCATCCATCTATCCATCCACCTATGGTGGATGGGCAGATAGACAAATGGATGATGCCTGGATGAAAACATGGACAGATGGGTGGGTGGAGGAATGGCTCGTTCATAAATGGATACCTAAGATTCAGGCTGATGGATTTGGGGTAAAATTCTAGTCATTTGCTAACCCTGAGAATAAAGGACTCAGAACTGAGTACAATTTTACAAGCCTGTGTGTAATTCTCTACCCAGTTTAGCCAAAATAAGAAAATACCCCACACTCCCTAAGATCCTCTGGCCTCCAAAGACCCCCATTCATACCTTATCCTGGCCACCATTTTGGCCCTGGCTCCCCCACACCCCACTAAGACATGCATTTTGCCCTAGTCTCCAGTCATACTGGGGATCAGGGTTTCTGTGAACACAGGATATGCGAGTATCTTTTGGACTCACTGCTTTCAAATCCTTTGGGTCTGAACCCAGCGGTGGCACTGCTGGGTCGTATTGTGATTCAATCTTAAGCTTTTGAGGGGCCACTATATTGTTCTGCCAGGGGCCACCTGGAGCCCCAGGAGCTGGAGAGGCAGGAGGAGCCTCCCTGTAGCCCATGGAGGGAACTCAGCCTGGGACTCTGATCTCAGCCTCCGCCCTCCAGGGCTGGGGGAGGGGTGGTGGTGCCTGGATTACATTTAAGTTTCTGTGTTTTGGTTATTTATTACAGCAGCCCCAGAAAAACCCTTACATACACAGCAGGGCCTCAAGTCGTTTGAGAGGGCTAAGACCCTATTTTTACTGTTGGAAAATAATCATTTTTGGTGCTGAGTTCTGCAGCACTAAGAAATTTCATTTGCACTGGTCGATTTTAAGTGAATTATTCCACGAAACTGCACACAAGGCAGCACCCCAACACCAAAACCGCACTCTACCTCAGTGTAAGGTTCCCATAGCAACCAACATCCCAGATGCCCAGAGCATCTGCCAAGATCAGCAGGATGTTTGGTTTGGAGGCATTTGGTGATTTCTGCTCACAGGTCTGCAACATACAAGGTGGAGAAGCAGGGTGGAGTCCCTGCAGAAGAAATAAATGTACAGGATTTGGCATGCAAAGTTTACACCATGCATATGTAGATGTCAGGGGTCTGGTGAGGGATTGAACTGAACTCCTATGATGCCAACTGAGCCCCAAGAAAATTATCCAGTTGTGGGAAGCCTCTGGTTTTGCAGGGAATCCAGCAGCCCAAGAAAACCAGGGTGGAGTCCCTACTGCTAATGGCCAATCAAGACCAAAGCTGAGAGAGGCCCATTTCCCCCCTGCACCCAAACTGGAGATTCTCAGCAAGCAATCAGACACTGAGCCCTCCTAATAAGAAAGTTCCCTCCACTTTAACCCCATGCAAAGAGCAGAGGTCCCCTCTTTATCCTCTGGGGACACATTCTCAGAGGATGTTGAAAGTTCAGCTAGTACCTAACCCTATATAGACTATACTTTTCCAGTATATATAGATGCCTGTCATAAGGTATAATTTATAATCTAGGAAGGGCACTAGCAGGACCAGACTCACAGGGACACTAGGATTTTAAACCACAGATGGGGAATTCAAAGCAATCCCAGAGACGCAGTGCAGCCGGCAGAGAGTCCCTGAGCCTCTGAACAGGGGGCCAGGCGCCCCACCGCGCCAGCGACTACTAGGAGCTTCACTGACGGGTCCTGGGCTCCACCCGCCCCAGGACCCAGAGGGACTCAGCTATCCAGGACGCGCTGGGGGTGGGGCAACCCGGGAGAGCAGGTGGTCGGAGTCACTGTGACGTCACAATGTGGGGGGAGGGTAGCCAGAGGAAAGGGGCGGGGGCTGCCATAGATCTTGTGCACCCTGGGGCTGGGGGACTGGAGGCCGGTCCCACTGCTGTAGGATCGGGCTGCGCGAGGGCGCCGTGGGCAGACTGGAAGACCCAGAGCAGGACTGGCGTGTCCTAGCGCTGGGGGGGGGGGGGCAGCTGTGGCGGGGGGCGGGGATGAGGGAAAGTCAAGGGTCCGCACCCTGCGGTTTTTATCGGGCTGTGGGGGAGGGTCATAAGGCCGTGCACAGCTGCGCTGGGGCGGGATGGGGGACTTGGGGGCCAGGAGCAGGGCGGGGCGTGTCCTAGAGTAGGGGTGTGGGTGTGCTGGGGGTGGGCCAGGGACAGGCCTGAGTGTTGGGCACCCCGGAGCTGGGGCTGCGAGGGGGACGCGCCCAGGAGCTGGATGGGGCTTCCTAGGGGGACACAGGGTGGAGGGCGGTGCAAGGGCGTGTTCTAAAGTGCCCAATGTACTGCAGGGGGCGGAGCAAGGAGCGTGTCCTAGAGGGGCATGTGCTGGGGGTGGAGCAAGGGGCGTGCCTCAGTTTGAGCGGGCAACACATAGCTGAGGCTGGGAGGGGACGTGCCCAGGAGCCCACCAGGGCCTGTCTTGGGAGAGACTAGGCCTTAAGGTGGGGTGGCGCAAGGGGTGTGCCCTAGGATGGGGGAACTGGACATGCTGGGGGCGGGCCTTAGTGTTGGGCACCGCGGAGCTGCCTCAGGGTGGACACTTGGTCCCAGGAGCGAAGTGGGGAGTGACTTGGGAGGGGAAGGGGCGGTGCAGGGGACCAGTGGCGGCCCTAGTGTTGGAGGCACCGTCAGTGCTGGGGGGAGGGGAGAGAGGCCCTGGAGCGGGACAGCAGTGGCTTAGACTGTTCCTGGGGACTCCCCAGGAGCATCAGGGAGGGGGCGCGGGGTGTGCGGGTGGGGGGACTCAAGCCGAGCCCCAAGTCGGGACCAGGTGGTATTCGGGGAGTGATAGGGCCAGACGGCCATTTGGGGAGGGGACCGGACAGGAGTCTCAGCCAGGGTCAAGACCGTGTTGGGGGAGGGACAGGATTTTGTCTTAGAGTGTGTGACAGGCCATGGCTGGGGGTGGGGACCAGGACGGGACACGGAAGTTTACAATTTATTGGGGAGACACGGGCATCGGGCTACGTGTCTTAAAAATGTGTATGTGGAGGGTGTCACAGCCGTGTCAGGGTGGGGCAGGGGACATGCCTTATAGAGATTGTGGGACTTGGCCCTGGGGAGGGGTCCCGGCTCCTAATGGGAGGGGGCAGAGCGGGTCTTAGTGGGGGGACACTGCAGCGCATCTGTGCCTACCTGGTGTGGGGGACACAGGCCATGAGGGGGCAGGGAGCGGGTCTTGGAGGGGTTCCGAGGCCCGAGGGTCTCAGCGTGGGGAGATGTGTCACCCCCTACGACCCGGGAGCAGCCCGGTCGCAGGCGCAGTTTCCGAGGCTCAACCCGGGCCCCGCCTCCTGCTCGGCCTGCGCCCCACCTCCTTCTGCGCCCCACCCCAGCGCTGCTCTCTGGGCCGCGCAGAGAATGCGCCTGGGGCTGGGTTTTGGTGACTCGCCATTTCGGTGCACCTCGGCTTCCTTCCCAGGGTCTCTCGCTCTTCCCCTCCCCAGGCCTGAGTGGCTCAGTCCCGGGGTCCCGAGTACCTGGCGGTGGCCTAGGCACACCTGGGCCTGCTAGCGCACCTCTGCGTGGATCCCATGACTGTGCGCTGGCACCGAGGAAGGACCTTGACCCCAGATCTGGGCGCAATCCTGCCTGGGCTGGTGTCTCCGCCCACCGGGCTGCTGGGCTCGCTCCAGGAGCCCGGTGGCTCACTTCATCCGATTAACCTCCCAACTCTGGGCCTGGGGAGTGGCGCCTGGAAACAGGTTCTCCCGGGTCCCCACCTCCTGGTGAAGCTGGGGCTTCTGGAGCTGCTTATTCTGGATGGGGCACAAGCAGGATGACTCCCAAGGCAGCCAGGGCAGCTTAGGGAACACCCCCCCCCCTTTTTTTTATTCCTTCCAAGGGTCTTGGGACAGCCCCACCCCCCTCATAGAATTGGTGGGAATTCAGCTCCACCAGGTTCCACATTTGGAATCTCTAGGGGGCTGGACTCTTGGTCCTTTGTGCACGCAGGGCCTGGGGTGAAGCCAGAATTAAACCAGTTAGTCTAGACAGGGAAAAGGGGTGAGGCCAATTTTGATGAGCCTGGCAAGTTGGAGACGGTTCCCTGAGGGATTGAAATGTCAGTTCCTTCAGTGCCCTTCCTTCACCCTTATCAGGAACCTGCCCTTGAGCCAATCTGCTGTTAAGATAGCTTGTCACAGGAATTGCCCCTCCCTACAGGGAGCTACAAGGTTTTTGATTAATGTGTCTTTGGCTGCTCCATCCTGTCCTTCCCCCTTCAGCTCTTCTCCTTCCCACCTTTTGAGCAGCTCAGGAGCATCCCTGGGCCTATGGAGCTCTTAATGCTTAAGTGCAGTTAGTGCAGCTGCCACTCTTCAAGACTGGGGTGAAGGGCTTCCCGGCCTAGGCAGCTCTCAATCACCTGTTCAGTACAGAGCAGGCATGTTGGGTTCTGCTGAAACGACTTCCCAGTCTTTTTTTTTTTAATTAAATTTATCTTTTTTTTTTTCCTGGGGTTTTTTCACAGTCAGGCGTTGGTGAAGGAGTTCCTGTCATCTGCTGTCTGACAGGGTCACAGTGTGAGGGATGCTGTCACAGGGGCACACCATCTGGAAACCGAAACCTTGGGGAATGTTAAGTATTTGGTTTATGATCCTCCTGATGTGGAGAACAGGGCATCCGTCAATCAATAATAAAAGTACGTGTTTCCTGAGAATGCAGGAAAATTCCCAGAATGAGACCAAGGACACAATTGAGCCAGGCCCCAATGTATGTTTCAATATCTCTCAGGATGCAAACAATAGTGTTATTCCTTAAAAAATTCACAGAGAAAGATTACCAATCAAAGTTCCCGAGAAAAGCCTAATCCACAAGAAATGTTTATCCCAGGGTTAACAATGTACACCAATGTCCCCCTCCCTTCCAAAGCCACAACCTGTACAATAGAGTAGTTACAGAAAAACTTTCACTGTGCCAACAAGGACCACCCTAAGTAGCTTGCTAATTAAAGGAAGATTATAGTATTCCCCTTGAGGACAAGAGGCTTATAAAAATACATTCCCCCCATTACCACCCCCTCCTCTGCCTCACACAGGAATTCATGATGAAAGTGGAAAACACAGAGTTAATATTAATGGCAAATGGGTTGAGGTGCAGAACCTGCCCTTTAGTTAAAAGATTAAGAAGACACAAGATTTGGTGGGCTTTGACAAAGGATCAAGGAAACTTTAAGAAAAGAGTTAAATAGGTTATATGAAAAAAAGGAAATTACTTGGGAAATTCAAAATAGAATAATGTAAAATTAATATAGATATATTTTAGAGTCACTTCGGAATAATAGGCTTTCACTATTTTAAGTGTGTTTCACTATTTGAAGTGTGTTTTACTGGGACTTTAGATTAAAAGTAAGAAAGCTTACTAATAATTATAGGTGTGCTTTAAAGTTAAAGGTTAATGAAATAATTTATGTATGATTTAAAGTTAAAAGTTAATAATAGAACAGGAGACATGTAGTCAAGTTGTGTTGTATAATGTTATGGGCCAGGTTATATGGGCAATGACCAAACAGACTCCATTTTACCCTGAGACTTAATATCATGTAAGAAATGCTTCTCTCCTGCTCAGGCTTAGGGGTATTCCTTGTAGAGACAGTTATGGGTCCTGCAGGGAGCTGTCCCTGGCTGGCCAGGTAAATTCTGTCCATTTGTACAGAATAGGGACTTGCTGTGTTTTCTGAGTGACCTGCCCCATTGTGACTCTTGAAAAGTATGGACATCAAATAAGTTTTGGGCTTTGAGACTATTTATTAACTACCTGGAAAGATATGTACAAAAATTATATAAAAATAAAGGCCCTCCTAAGGGCAGCAGATTCCTTTTGAAGACTGCTCAGAACTTGCAACCTGCTGTCCTTCAGCACCACATAAAAATGAATAAAAATTAAATAAAGGTATTGTGTCCAACGACACCTAAAAAATTTTTAAAAATAGGGACAGAATAATATACTGAGACAATCTCAGTGAATGTGTTTGTTTCTCTGTGCACTATCCTTGACATGTCCTGAAAACTTTTCCATATCTTGATGAACCTCATTCCTCAACCTGGGCCCAGGGCTGTTTTGTGTCACGGATGAGGCCTCCTTGGTCCAGGTCCCAGAGACACCCTTCATGAATAAAAGCAAATCATTGGCCTCAGCCCACAGGTGAAGGGAGAGTGTCCCAAGTCTCCACGGAGTTTTCTAAAATGTGAGGATGAAGAGGAGCAAAGAAGAGGTACATGTTCTTGAAAAAGAGTCAAGAAGTTAAAAAAAAACCCCAGAAAGTGACTTGTTCATTGGACACGGGTGAGCAAGGCAGTGAGATTTGAGTGTGGGGGTAATTAAACATATTTAAGCCATTTCCATGTTTATATCATTCTTCATGTGGAAGGAGAATTGTTTTCTTCAGAAATAGATCTGAAGTGGAATTTGAGGACAAGTGGTTAAATTTAGTCACAGCATTCAGCAGAAATCCTGGGGCAGGAAACACAGAAAATAGGAAGAGTTTGCAGCCCATTAACAAATGCACCCTGTGGCTGGGCAGAGAGACGCAGTGCTTTGATGGACAGCTGAACTCCCAGAGTCCATGTTCACATTAAGGATTTGACTCCTATTTCCTACTTGGATTCTGAATTCTTTTCTTTCTGTTATTATTGTTTTCTACATTAAATTTGCTCTGAGTGATGATTGATTCAAGACTCACATTATAATCTTAACCGCTTTCTGCTTGCTAAATGACCTTCTATGAATCTTCATGATTTCATTTAAATACTTGGGAATTATTTCCCAAGTACTCAATACTTTTTTTATACAAAAATGTACAATGAACTTTTGAAAAGTTTTTTTTTATTGATTCTAATTAGTTACACAGGACAGCAGAATCATTTGGTCATCACATTCTACATAGGTGGATTATACCTCCTCATTCTTCTGGTTGCACATGATATAGAGTTACACTGGTCATGAAGTCATATATGTACAGAGGGTAATGACATCTGATTTATTTTACTTTCAATCTACCTCCATAACCCCTCCCCTTTTTTCACTTCCCTCTGTCTAATCCAAAGTTCTTCTATTCTTCCTAAGAAACTCACCCTTATTGTGAATTAGATCTGCATATCTGAGAAGATATCTGGCCTCTGATTTCTTGGGACTGGCTTATTTCCCTTAACATACTATTCTCCATTTCCTTGTATTTGCTGGCAAATGCCATCATTTCGTTCTTCTTTTAGGCTGTGTAGTATTCCATTCTGTATATATACCAAAATTTCTTTATCCATTCATCTGTTGAAGGGCACAGAGATCAGAGATCCTCCGACATTTGTTACAAAAATGCCATTGAGTCTGAAAAACCAGCCTGTACCTCAGAGCAAAGCCTGTTCCAGGAAGGGGGCATGACCCTTGTCCTTGAAAAGACCCACAGAGCACTCTTAGGCATAAATGCACCCTGCTGAGTTGTTTGTCTGCAAATAACAGTAGAGATCCGCTGTGCCAGGTGTCTCTGACTCAGTCTAGGTGGGGACCCATAGCAACCCCCTAGCAGCTACCAATCAGCATGAGACAGGGAAAATACCTGGGATGCCAGATGACCCTCCCTGTAGTTTATGGTGGTTGATAACATGTTGGGAAACCATGTAGTTCAGCACATACAACCCTCATGGCCTAAACCAACCAGTTCAAATGAATCCCCCTCTGTACTAATCAATCGCCCCTACCCAACTTCTTCCCACCAGTGAATGTGCTAATCATGTTTTAGAGTTGTTTTATGATTTTCCTGCGGTGTGTGATGATTTGCCAAGAGATGCTATGATGTATGTGGGGATCCCTGCCTTCCCCAAAGAGTGTATAAAACTGCTGCAAACCCTGGGCTAGGGGCCTCTCAGCATCACCAGTTGCTGGGTGCACATGGAGGACCAAGCTAGCTCCTGATAAACACCTCTTTGCTGCTTACATGGATCTTGGTCTCTGGTGGTCTTTTGGGGGTCCCGAATTTGAGCCTAACAAGTCTAGAAAAGATTATTGTAATAAACTTCAATTGGGCTTGAATTTTGTTAAATCTTTGTGAATTCTATAATTGTTTTGTAAAAGTCAAATAAATTTTTATAAATATATTTTTAAATTTCCAAAAAAGTAAAAGAAAACAGTGCACCACAAATTGACATAAGGATTCAGTGTATTCTCCAAACTTGGAGAGAAATTGACAAGTTCCGTAAAACTCACATCAATTTGTGAAGAAAACCAAAACTATGACCCACTTTTTCAAATACATGACAAAACTCTGTGGTTCAGCACACTGACATCAATTCTTACTGAAAAACTACAGTGAACAAACCACAAAGTTCTAGCCTGAGATTGGATTCTTATAAACCTATGGGAGTATTTGAAGATGGAATGATGCACACAATTGTGAACAATTCATTATAGTAAATGGACTTAGAACTTCACTGAGGATAGAAGTGTTTCTAAAACGATTCTAGAAAATTCAAAAGTTGTCCTGCAGAATGATGAAGCTGCAGCCCCAGCACCAGTCACACACTAAACATACAGTCATCCATGGTTAACAAATATATGAAAAGAAAAAGTTCAATATCTCTAGCAATTAGAGAAATGCAAGTTAAAACTATTCCCTCTCACTCCAGTCAGGAGGGCCATTCTCAGGAATACAAGTATCATTAAATCTTGGCGAGTAGGTGGGGAAAAGGTACACTCACCCATTGTTGGTGGGACTGCAGATTGCTGCAACCATTCTGGAAAGCAGTATGGAGATTCCTTAGAAAACTTGAAATGGAACCACCATTTGACCCAGCTATGCCACTTCTCGATTTATATCCAAAGGACTTAAAAATCAGCACACTACAGTGACTCAGCCACAAAAATGTTTATAGCAACTCAATTCACAATAGCTCAACTATGCAATCAGCCTAGTTGCCCTTCAACAGATGAATAGATAAAGAAAATGTGATACACACACACACACACACACACACACACACTCACACAGAATAGGGAGGGGAAAAATAAAAGTCTATTGCATTAGATAAAGGGAAATTATGGGAAGGGAGGGGAATGATAAGGAAAGAGAGTAAATTGAATGGGACACATGTTTATGTTCATATATAACTACAGACCAGGGTAACTCCACATAATGTACAAACAAAAGACTGGGATCCTAATCAGAATAAGTTACACTCCATGCATGTATAAAGTGTCCAAATATACTCTAGTGTCATGGAACACACAGCAATGCAAATACTGAAATTACTCGAATTATCAGGGCAAAAAACAAGAGGGAATTTTGGCGATCTTGAGAGAAGAAAGATGTCTTAGAATTAGACTGACTGTTCAATCAGAAACCACTTTTATTTTTTTATTTTATTTTCTTGGTATGGAGGATTGAACCTATGGGCACTTAACTACTGATCCACATGCCCAGCTCTTCTTTATATTTTATTTAGAGACAGGATCTCACTGAGTTGCTTCAGGCCTCACTAAGTTGCCAAGGCTGGTTTGAAACTCACAATCCTCCTGCACCAGCCTACTGAGCTCCTGGGATGACAGGCATGAACCACTACAACAGCAACAACAGAAAATTTGATAAAGAGTACCTCATCAAATTTATAAGAATTTTCTCTTCAAACACCATAAGGAATGAGAAAACAGTCTCTAGATTGAAGCATTCCAAAATCTATGCATACATCAATATGACATCATTTTACTAATGAATGTTTTAAGTTATAATTATACAAATAATTCTAATGTGAAAATACTTTTTTTAAAAAAAGCTGCTGAACAGGGAGACACTATTTCACATTACATATTTGATTAGTTTCTAGTGTCTAGATTATAGCAAACTCTAGTGAGTTCATAATTAAATGGAAGTTGATCAATTAAAAAATGAGTTCAGAATCGTGAAACCCTGAATACGGCTATTGGTTTGATAGTGTTCCCTGAGGATGAAGTTCAAAATGAAGATTGTCAACCTTTGGTCATGAGTATGGGGATGATCCTACAGTAAGGCTGCCCCTGTCCTGGATGAGAACAGGGTTCCTCAGTGTTATTTTAACTCACCTGTTTTTCCAAAGGTTATTGATATGCTCTGTGCAAATACCCCCATCTCTGAAATCCGGGGGATCTTAGAGTATGTCTCCACTTGCTGCTCAGGTGACACAATCTGAGGCTAACAGGGACCCTAAGAACTCTGCAGCCGTGTGTTCCTGCAAGAGATTGGCAGGGGGCGCCCTTCCCACACACTTCACCCTTCTCCTGCAGGATTTTTTAATTGGAAGAGGAATGATGGGGTCTGACTCTCATTCATGCTTTCCCTGCAAGTGAGGATACAGAACAACTCCAAAACTGAAACCAAGCCTCTTGGGAGACCCACTCATCACAGGGGCCATTTGTGGGGAGTCACTCTGAATGACCCACACCTTCCAGTCCTGAAGCAAGAGGCTCTGACCAATCACATGGGCAGTATCCCAGCTCATGAACACAGACATGTCTTCAGATGTAGACGCATCACCCGAGGGGTGGAGCCACACTCACCTATTCTTCTGTAATCCTACTCCTTTGCCCCATTTGGGATAGAAAGTTCCATGGAAACTACCTTTGTGTGTCCCCTTCTCTTGGTTTGTCCTTGGGTGTGGCCTTCCTAGATATCAGTCAACCTGCTGACAGCAGACATCAGGAATCTAGACTCAGCCCCCTGAAACCTGACCCCTGGCCTCATTTGAATGGCTTCTCCACAATAAAAGGGTTTAGCGTGTGTGTGTGTGTGTGTGTGTGTGTGTGTGTGTGTGTGTGTGTGTATTTTCTAAACCTCCTACCGGATCAGATGGTTGTTACTCGGGGATGCATTTGCTTATCGCAGAAACAAAGCCATCCATGTTCCTGGGATGACCCCCAAAATCCTTCTTCTTGTTCCTGACTATATAAATTACAATAAATAAATAAATATATACACAAGGATCATCAGCTACATCACGTGATGTCACATGCAGGCGTGCACTCCTAGTTAAAAACAAATTGAAATGGATCCAAAATATCTTAATAACCACGTGGTTACATAAAGTTAATCAATTCTACTGTATTAATTATAGGTTATGCCCTTATCTACAGAAATATCCAAGGATTTTAACTATATTTTCATTGATATTTCTTTTCTTTTTTTTTTTTAAATATTTTTTTCAGTTGTTGATGGGCCTTTACTTTTTTTATTTATTTGTATGTGGTGCCAAGAATCAAACCCAGTGCCTCATGCATGCCAGGCAAGCGTGCTACCACTGAGCCCCAACCCAGCCCTCATTGATATTTCTTTTTATCAAGGTACAAAGATAATTATTTTTCAGAAATTATTTTCAGAAATTATTTCAAAGTGTAACCAGAAAAAAATTCTAAAAGGAATTTCAACAGAGGAGAAGCACACATTGGAGGTCCTAAGAAGAAAGATATCATTTTTGGGTAAACCAAGATCTTTATATTCTAGATTTTTATGATAAAAATATTTTTCCTAAATAGAAATATTTTCATATTATTAATTAGACAGATAATATAGAAAGGTAAAAACAGATTTATATGTACTGGACTGACTAAAAGTTTTAACTGATTAATTCAAGGATATTTCAGGCTATTTCCCTGATTTTACTCTCTATGCTGACACTGAGCTAATATTTTTGTTCATATTTTGACATGATAAAGACCTATTAAAATATTAAGTTTAATTCCTTTAAGCAAGGTCTTTATTGCCTAATGATTCTTATTGTTTAAGGCAAGAATTAATTTGGGTGAATAAATTCACATCCTTGATTAAACACTAAATACATTAAACTGCTGACTTAGATTCTACTTTTTACAATTCTCCTTGGAGACTAAATTTGATTGATTCAAAGACTGTCCATTCTTGCATATTTTGTTTGTTGAATCATTTTGACATCTGGGAATTTTATTAGAACTGAGGTTCTCCAAATTAAAGTTGTATGTTAGTTTTGAGCAATAAAAGTTGCAAACCTTGTTCAAAATTCATGGACATTATAGAAGTTCTCTGACTGGACCTATTATCCATAAAAATATGGTAGGATTTGTATACTGCTTAGTCATATTTTTAAAAAGACAATTGAGAGACACCTATTTGAAGGATAATATTCTGAGGCTGGGGATATGGCTCAAGCGGTAGCACGCTCGCCTGGCATGCATGTGGACCGGGTTGGATCCTCAGCACCACATACAAACAAAGATGCTGTGTCCACCGAAAACTGAAAAATAAATATTAAAAAAGGATAATATTCTGAGACATAAAGATATGTTGAGACCTTCTCTCAGAAAGAGATTGAGGATTCCTTTTAAATTGTTAGGATGGATCAACTAGTATATATATTGGGAAATTACAATAATCAATTCAAGGTAAATCTGATCATTTAAATACTTGTACTACTTACTATTCATAACTTAAACTGATGATACTATGGCTTATGCCAAGTCTTTACTCAATTTTATTAAATAAAGAAAAGGGGGAACACAGGACCCCAGAGGCACGCACTAGATTTTACAAAATATTTTTTTTTTCTTAATTGTAACATTGAGAATCTCAGGGCATATAGCTCAGTTGTTAGGGTGCCTTCCTCACATGCACAAGGCCCTGGGTTCAATCTCAGCACCCCCCCAAAAAAAAAAAAGAAATTTTAGACTGTTGCTGAATTTACTGAATCATGTTCACTGCTGCTGAATATGATTCAGTAAATTAAATCAGATTTGAAAAGATAGAATTTAAACCTGTCATCATGAATATGACCGAAAAACCTTACACAGGAGGTAAATCTTCCAACTGAAGAGTTTCCAACCACGCAGCTTCATGAACTTGTCAGGTAAGTAAAAATTATGAAGAGACTTCTTTGGACCCATTTCTCAGATCTATTTTTTAAAATTTGTTTTTTTACTTGTAGATGGAAACAATACCTTTATTTTGTTTATGTTCTCATATGGTGCTGAGGATCAAACCCAGTGCCTCGCATGTGCTAGGCGAGCGCTCCACCACAGAGCCACCACCCCAGCCCTCAGATCCATTTTTAATGTACATTGTAGTGTGGACTGGAAAGTCCACCCATGAAACTACATTAATCCTACTGACTGTAGTGTTCAGTTATATGTTGATCCTATGGCAAAAAGGATGTCTGGAATTCTATTTGAGGAATAGACATCATACGAGAAACCTAAACCAGACAATGATGCTGGTTCGTGTAAATTAAGACTCCTTATCTGGACCATTGTCCAGAAAGAAAGATTGTTGAAATAGAATTTTTCTCTACAGGCCAGTTATTTACATAAGGTATCCACCAATGTAGGGTGGCCCTGATCATTCTACAATAGAAATTGGCACCTTTCCTAAGTATTAGTCCTGAGTATTTCTAAGTAGTATGCAAATGTCTAGTAAGGACCACACAAGAGGTCTAGAAATAGTGGATGCATTTAGGCTGGTCTCCTAGAATGGACAAGAACAATTACAGGAGGATGCCTGTCACCTGGAGGTTTATTGGTAATACCCTAACCCCTCAGTGAGATGGCACCCAAAAGGATGTTAGGATGTTTTTCTTCTGCCTTCAGAATGTCTACATCACTGACAGACCTAATAGACTCCTTAAATGTGAGAATTAAGAGAAAGAATGATGACTATCCTGTAGCCTGTATGAATACAACTCATCTTAGTTATTGCCAGCTGATATTTCAGAGCTACACTCTGCTGAAGTTAAGGTTCAGGTCTGAAACAGGTGCATGCCAGTTAATCAGACCTAGGCCAGCTCCTAGTCTCATGAAGTGACTACTTTAAATATTATTCCTTGCTTCTATGATACAGTCTTTATGGCTCTGTTTCAAACTTACGGCATATGGGATTTTCTTAATGCTGGACTTAAATTACTTCCAAGAGCTTTCCTAGTCAGATAAATGCTGATAAAAAAATTAGAACTGAGTTAAAGTGCTCTAAAAAGCCATTGTAATAAATATTGTGACTGAGCCCTCTGCTCCGTGGTTTGTGGAGAGGCTGAAGTGTCATGCCAAATGAAAATGTCTGTGTTACCATTGCCAAGTGCAAGGCTTCCCAATAAAATCGAGAAAAGATGAAGATTCTTCTGATGAGTGTTTGGCAGAATAATAATAATAATAATAATAATAATAATAATAACAACAACAACAACAACAACAACAACAACAACAATAACCTGGATCTTTCAAGTTGGTTATGTCCCAGAGATAGTATGTTTTCTACTAATGCCTTTTGTGTTTCAATAGTAGATCAAGAATCCAGTGACTGAAAGATACAATTTCCCAATCGCCTTCAAATATTAAGGAAGAGGAAATATGGGGGGAGCCACTCTGAATGACCCCCCGCCTTCCAGTCCTGAAGCAAGAGGCTCTGACCGATCATCACTTCATCTCTCTCTCTCTCCCCCCCCTTCACTTTGAAACCATCCAAAACGGGACTGGCAGGACACTTCTCATTACTTTTCTGGCCAGAGGTGGGCAGGAGAGTTTCAAATTTCAAATCCCCCTCCCAGAGAGCACTTGGTAGGCTGTTGGCCTGGCCCTTCTGCCAGAGGAAGAGCCCACCTCAAACCCCAAACCCTTTGTGGCTATCCTGACCAAGGGGAACCTGGTGTCTAGCAGGGCTTCCCCATACCTCTGTGGGTCTCCCCTTCCTGATCAGAGTCTTGTTGGAAGCCAGATCCCCAACCTGCACTCACTCAGGCAGCCAGGAGGGAGATCTGGGGCAAAGTTGGGACTATTTTGCTCATTACATTTCCTGATCTGGGTCTCAGGTGCATAGAATTGGACATTGTTTTTTTTTTTTTCTGATGACCTCTACCTTTGGATAGGATGGCTCAGTCAATTAACATATAATGTCACTGTTGATGTCCTTAGATTTATATCTTGCCCTTTTACATTCTATTTTCTTATGTCTTTTTGGAGGGGAGGTGGGGACTGGGGATTGAACGCAGGGGCACTCAACCACTGAGCCCCATCCCCAGCCCTATTTTGTATTTTATTTAGAGAAAGGGTCTCACCAAATTGCTTATGACCTCACCATGGCTGAGGCTGGCTTTGAACTCAGGGTCCTCCTCCCTCAGCCTCACAAGCTGCTGTGACTTGAAGTGTGCGCCACCATGCCGGGCCTCTGAACTACATGCCCTGAACTACATCTCTATTGCAAGTTTTATTTTGAGACAGAGTGAAGCTAAATTGCAGAGGGTGCTCTAGCAGGTTACTGATCTATTTTTGTTTGTTTTGTTTTGCTGTTTGTTAATGAAGGTTTTATATATATATATATATATATATATATATATATATATATATATATATATATATTTTTTTTTTTTTTTTAGAGAATGAACTCATTATAGAAATGGGACCTCCTGAGAAACTGAGGCAGTTAAAAGACCCCCTTGAGCCCTTGATTTTGCAATCACATCAGAAAGTTTTCAGACATGTCGCCCTGTAACAGGCATGAACTTCTTGAAGGGTAAGGGGACATTCTCAAGAGCGAGAGTGGATCCTTTCAGGAAGCAGAGGGACTGTGTGCCTCTTTTGCACTATAGTTTTATTGGAGTACCTGGGAAGTTTCCAGAGTCCTGCCCAGGTGCACTTTTTGACTTTTGACAGCAGGGTGACATCATACTTTCAAGTCTCGACGGTCATGGCAACTCTATGTCATCTTGGCCCTCTCTGAGCCATTCTAATTGGATTCTTACCCAGAGAATTATCCTTTCTTCCAAAATCTGGTCTGTGGAAAGAGTCACAAAGTCTGTCCCCACATAGTCACTTGGGTTCCTCTTAGGGGTTTTCCTGCCTGCATTTCTCATGCAGATCACAGGTAGTTTGCTGAGGATGTGACACCTCCTGTCCACTTAGGCCAGGCAGAGTTGCAGGTAAATTGCTTTTTGGAAAAGAATGCAAGTGCAGGTCAGCACGGTGGGCCCATTTTGCAGGATTATTCTCTTAACCGTCTGTTCCCACCATTCTTGTGTGGGTCCCCTAAAAGACTAAGAGACACAGGTACAGAGAAAGCACAGCTTTTGCTGACAGTGTTTCAGGATGGAACATCAGGGCGAGCAGGCAAGTTGCAGTCAGCATTCTATCCTCTGGTTCACAAGGGTCCCCGCTTCCCACCCCAGTTTCTCTTTGGCAAAGTACTATGGGGTGCACCAACTTCCAGATCTTCACCTGGGTTTCTCTGTGTCCCAATGGGCTGTTTAAAGAAGTATGCTTCGGGGCAGAGTGGCACATGCCTGAAATCCCAGTGGTTTGGGAGGTTAATGCAGGAAAATTGCAAGTTGGAAGCCAGCCTCTGCAGCTTAGGGAGGCCCTAAGCCACTTAGCCAGACCCTGTGTAAAAGTCAAAAAGAGCTGGAAGTTTGGCTCAGTGGTTAGGCAGCGCTCAGTCAACTCCCTGGTATCAAAACCACACATATTTGTATATAAAGCAATACACCCTTAGTTGTCCCCAACTCCCTTTGTCCTTTTGTGCCAGGAAAGTCTTCTTGGATTGAGTGCATGTTGGACCTAGACACTTTTGACTTTACCTAAATCAACACTGTTTCTTTCTCTCTTGGTCAGGGTGACCCCTCCCTGACCTCCTGTGTGTCCAGGGTGGTTTAGGTGCATGGACTCGGGATCTGCCACATCCACAGTCTGAAGCTGTACATGTGACTCTCCATTTTGCTCTACTTGCCCTCAGGTTGCCTTTCTTATGTCTCAATTCTACATTTAAGGCAAAATACTATATTCTCATACCCAGCCATGTTTGGTATTTTATTTAGAGTCAGGCTCTCATTGAGTTGCTTAGCACCTCATTTTTGCTGATGGCTAGATTCGAACTACCAATCCTCCTGTCTCGGCCTCCTGAACCTCTGGGATCACAGGCATGAACAACCATGCTTGGTCTCACCCTCTGATTTGTCAACTTATTCATTGGATTGATAGTAGGTTGGAGTCACCATCTGGAGTTATTCTCTCAGGCCCATTACAGTTATGCTCACACCCACCTTCTTTGAACCACAATAAAAGGGATGCTCAGTGGCAAAGTGCCCCTGCCCTCAATTCAATCTCTACCATGGGGGACAATAAAGACACCTGGAATTCAATTCTCAGCCCTGGGCAGCTATGTGTCCACTTTTCCACACCTGTGGAAATATGACTTTTTACACAATAGCCCCCCTAGTCCATGGGCAATATTGTTAGGTAGCATGAACTTGGGCCAGTGAACAGGATGTGATGGACTTCACAAAGCCCAAATTAAGAGTAGAGAAAAAAATTGTACTTAATTTCCAAGAGGGGGAAAGACATGACAGGCAGTATTGGCCTCAAGTGGCAATTTTTTATGGTTTATAGGCAGTGTTAATGGGCCCAGAGTTTCTTTCTGGTTGGAATATCAGTTCAAACCCAGGATGCTAAGAGTGCTGGGTCAGCTCCTGGGGGTATGTTGCTTCCTAAGACTTGTGGCTTTTCTTGAAAACCTTGATATGGAAAGAATACACTGGAGGGGGACTTCCTCCTGACAAAGTGAGGTCAGTCTTTGCAATAGAGCAAAATATGTCAAGGGGGCAAGTGAGCATGAGCTCATAGACAAGTTATAAGACCACAGATGCCTGAAGCTTAAATCCTACAGATAATACTAAATGCTATCCATACATGCCTATGATTACCCTTTCTATAAAATCTCAAAGTCCTTGTCAGCATCTGAAGACAGGGTAAGGACAGGGTTTCCTTGTCTTCCTGGTGTAGCTGCACTGGTCAAAGTTTCTTTCCTGCTTTGCATTATAACCTTTTCTGTTTGGTTTTCGTGAACACCTGACAAGACCTGTGGGGTTGACAGAGTCACATCTCTGCAGAAGGCTACCTAACAGTCGAAGTAGAACATCGACACTAAGCACAAAGCACCCATTTTATTTCCACCCAACATTGCTGCCCTAGAGGATTACCCTCCTTCCTCCCCCACCCTTTCTGCTGGGGATGGAGCCTTGAGCATCAGAGCCAACCCCAATTGCTTCCTTTCATAGATCAGGAGCCTCCTCAAAGCAACAGAGGCCAGAAGGTGAGGAGAATTACTAAATAATTTTCAATTTTAGATATTATATATGGGTCATATATATGATATCTTTAAATAGTGTTTCAAAAATTTGGAGACCGTGTCTTTCTAAGTTGCTTGAGGTCGCATCAGCTGGGGGAAATATATATATATTTATATTATATATATATATATATATATATATATATATATATTATATATATATATATATATATATATATATATATATATATTATATATAATATTCTGATTAGATGTACTTGGTTTGAGAAATATATATATATATATATATATATATATATATATATATTATATATATTATATATATAAAATATATATTATATGCATAAAATATATTATATAAAATATCTATTTTATATAATATATATTATATATATTTTATAAAAATATATAATATATATTTTATATATACAAAATATATATAAAATATATGATATATAATATATATTATATATAATAAAATATCGTACTTTCTTTTTTAAGGTACTGGGGAACATACCTAATGGGGCTTGACCCCGACCTCTGAGCTCCATCCCCACCTTTTCATTTTATTTTAAGACAGGGTCTCACTGTTTGCAGATGCAGACCTGACCTTAGGCTCCTCCAGCCTCAGCCTCCTGAAGAAGCTGTGCTTTGTCTTTCTGTTGAGGTTAAACCCAGGGCCTTGCCATACTCGGAAAGCACTCTATGGCTGAAGCCTAGCTCAGCGCCAGGTGTCACCTCTGTCCCAGAGGCTAAGCCAAGGCTTCCCACCTGGATTAGTTGCCAGCACAGCCAGGAAGCTCCTCCTGAAAAGGGCTGGGGCCAAGAATCTGTCACTCTACCCAATTTTAGCCAGTGATTGGATGATGTTAGCTGTCAGTCACGATCCAGAGGCGGGCCTGGAGGCCATCCATCCGGGTCGTTGGGGGGAACTGTCCAATCAGTGCGCAGAGGGGGGGAAGGGCGGGCTTCCACAATCTCGCTGGCTTTTCTTCCTTACCAACTGGGCTACTCCTTCTCCAGGCCCTGTGTTCTCTGCTCCTGGGACCCAGGTGACTCTGCGCTGCCCGTGTTCCCAGGGATCTCGGGTTCCCGCAGGTTCCTCCAGAGGATGCCAGGTCACCAGAGAAGCCAAAAATGGTGAGTTTGCTGAAGGTAGGCGGTCAGCACCTGCCTTGGGGCCGGTGCGCAGGAGAGCTGATGAGTGCCAGCCAAGTCCCCGCTGTCGGGTGGCACTGGCCCCCGTCCCCTGGTTCCCTGGGTTTGGAAGGGTGGCTCAGGTCCCAGGTGTCCCCTTTGCTCCCTACCAGTGGCCGGCACTCACTTTTCCCAACGTGTAGAAAGCAGGGCCACAAATGCACCTTCCTTCTCCCGGTGGAGCTCCACCTAGTGGAGGTCCTCCAAATTGCAGGCGCCTCCTGCCTTCTAAAAGGCCACCTTCCCTCCACCTCACAGCTCAGCCAGACATTAGTTCTTCCTGCTAATTGTCATTATCACTTAGTGAAATATTGGAAAGAATCAGTCAATCTCACTTCCCCCTCCCTTCCTCCCTTCCATGTGTTTTGGAAGCTGGGCTGGCCTCCAACTTGTCATCCTCCTGCTTCAGCCTTCCATGTATCTGGGATTAGAGGCCTGTGCCAATGTCCCTGGCAAGAAGAACACTTTTGAAAGCATTTGTTTTCTATTTGTGAATATTATCCTTGAGGGGAAAGAGTAATCTCTTAACACTTCCTTGTGTTTGGTCAAAATAACTGCTTTAAAGGGAATAAGGAGGTTGTTTATAGATCTCAGGGATATAGAATTCTGTGCTACATCAGTATAACTGCTCCCTTTTCTGAGAGTCCATGATGTAGAGTCACACCAGTCGTGTAGTCACATAAAGCACACGGGGCAATAATGATGTAGGGACAAAGGAGGCAAGGCACTGAAGATAGCTGGAAACTGTTTTATCTGCAGCCAGTCTCAGAGGGCAATGCTTTTGCTGTATTCAATCCATCCATCCCCTGAACCCTGAGTTCAGGTGGTTTCAGAATTTTATACCCAGCATGTAAGGGGAGGGGCTCAGAAGTTCACATTGTAATACCGGGACTCCCCAAATAACTCTCAGACCACACAGTCTCATTCCAGTTAAGCTTTTATTGCTGGCCAGTGGCAGACATTCTGCTCTCGAAAGAATGAGATGGTCAGAGTGGTGCCCTTGCCTTCAGTTGGCTCCATATTTAAGCACAAAAGCCACAAAAGGGAAGTTTTGGGGTTCAGGCAACGTAATCAAGCCTGAAAGTTGTGGTCAGTTAGTCTCCAGTTGGCCACATAGATCATTCTGTGTTCTTGGGGGGAATTTTCATGAGCTTGCTATTTATTTATTTATTTATTTATTTATTTATTTATTTATTTATTTATTTTTATATTTTCACGGGGCCCAAAGCATTATGAGAAGATGCTAATGGAGAATAATTCTTTTTTAAAATATTTTAATTTATTTATTTTTGAGAGAGAGAGAGAGAGAGAATTTTATTTATTTTTTAGTTTTTTTCGGTGGACACAACATCTTTTTTTGTAATGTGGTGCTGAGGATCGAACCTGGGCAGCACGCATGCCAGGTGAGCGCGCTACCGCTTGAGCCACATCCCCAGCCCAATCATGAGCTTTTTGAGTGTCATGGCTGAGTTCACAAAGTGGAGTCACCATAGTCAAGTTGTCACATCACACACATAAAAGCAGGTTTTTCTTTCATTGTTCTGGCCAAGTTAACCCTTCAATGACAGCATGTGAGAAGGGGAGAGCTTCTTCTTGCCTTTCTTTCTTCCCCCACCAGCAGTTACCATGGAGCCCAGTTGGTGACTTCTCTGTGAAGCCCAGCTCAAGGCCAGAGGCCTTGTTTGCACAATTCTACAAACTACTATACTGGATACAAGTGTGTAAAAATCTAGTAAGGGAGAGTCCAGCACCTGGAGTGCTGTTGTCTTCCAGACTAGCAGCCCAGTAAAATAGGGTAACACAAAAATGGGAAGTTTATCTACACTGAACTTTTTTGTGGACACTCTTTTGTTTACAGTCCTAAAATTAGAAATGGTGCAGATTTCTGGAGAAACCCAGTTAAAATTTTCTGTGAAAAAAGGGGATGCCACTACAATAATGTCTGACTCCTTTACTGTCCTTCATCGCCAGCTGTTTGCAGTATGATTTTCAGAATGGATCTGGCTATGGTGCCCAGCCTGGCCTGAAAATTGTGATCCTCCTGTCTCAGCTTCTCAATCTGTTGGGTTTAAAGGCATCGACAGCCCCAGCTACAGAAAATAGTTTATTTTAACCCAAATATTAATGACTGTACTAAGGAACATGGATGATGTGTGTGTCCCTCCCTGGAAGAGATTACATCACTTCTTTTTTTCTTTCTTTCTTCTTTATTTTCTTTCTTTCTTTCTTTCTTTCTTTCTTTCTTTCTTTCTTTCTTTCTTTCTTTTTCTTTCTTTTTTTTTCCTTTTTAATACACCAGGGATTGAACCCAGGGGAACTTAAACACTGAGCCACATTCCCAGCCCTTTTTATATTGTATTTTCAGACATGATGTCACTAAGTTCCTTATGGTCTCACTAAGTTGCTGAGTCTGGCTTTGAATTTAGCAATCCTCCTACCTTAGCCTCTCAAGCTGCTGGGATTACAGTTGTGTGCCACTGTGCCTGGCCTCCATGAACTTTTATAAAAGAAACTGTGTATCACTGCATTAACCAATTGCATTGGTAGGAACATGAGTTTGGTGGGGTACAGAAGAAAAAAATAAAATTTCTTCTGTATGTGTGTTATTGCATTCTGAGCTTTGGTAGATTTTGGAGACATCTGGTAAGGTCAGTGATATATTCTGAGAAGTTTTGAGATTGTGGTCTGATACAGAAATTAAGATGATTGGCTATTAAAGGGCTTAAGATAGCCCAAGATAATGTTTGCTCTCCATACAGAACCCTGCCTTTCCACCCTCATGTTGGTCTAGTTAGCCAAAGTCAAGTACTCTGAAGGTTCTTTGATGTAGATGCAACTGTATAGAGAACTTGAGTTTACAGCTGTAAAAATCTTGTGCTTCTCCTTTTGTCTTCCTTAGGTGTAGGCACCATGTCAGATTTCTTGGTTAGAGGTTCCCTTTGGACACCTCCCAGAGTCCCATGTCCTCAGCAACTATCCTCTCCTGGTGCTGCCACAGAGTGCCCCCAGCTGCCCTGTGCCTTGCAGGGTGAACAGAATTTCAGGCTCTGGGTCAGCTCCTCATAGAGGACAGCCTGAGGTGTGGGGTGCAGCCTCTCAGGGAAGCTGCTGGGGTCCCTGGGCTGAGGAATCTCCTGGAAAAGGCCTCATCTAAACAGCTACTTCCTTGGGACCTTGTTTTCCCCAAGTTCTGTTCCCATTCCTTGGAGACAGGTGGACAGTCAGCCTGTGGATGCTGGTGCTGAGGGGCCAGGTCAGCAGTGACTCCTGCCCTTTTAGTTTCTCATGGTGTGAAGGAGCAAAACCTCTCCCAGAGCATAAGGACCACCCACCCCAGTGCAGAGCTGTGCAAAGCTAAAAAGCTGAAAAACCTCATGGACTGGAGTCATGGTCCAGGTCCCTGGGAGGGTGATCCTGGATGCTTTCCATGAGCAAGACCAGGAGGAAGCATGTCCCGCAGTCAGGGACCTTCCCTGCCCCTAGAGCCTGACACATCTGTGCTCTCTAAACACCAAAGCTTTCTGTGTATCACTTTGAAATGATGTGCTCACTTATCTGAGGCCCAGGTTTATTTATTCAGAGCCAAATGGGATGGACTATTATTAAAGAGGCAAGAGAGAGGTGGGTTAAAATCCACCTGTTTTTTTTTTTTTTGTTGTTGTTGTTTGTTAAAAAATCCCAGCTTACAGCCAGATACAGTGGTGCACACCTGTGATCCTTCCTGCTCCAGAGGCTGAGACAGGAGTGTTGCAAATTTGAGGACAGCCCTAGCAACTTAGCGAGGCCTTATGCAACCTGGTGAGACTGTGTCTTAAAATAAAATGTAAAAGTGACTGGGATGTGGCTCAGTAGTAAAATATCTCTGGGTTTAATCTTGGGGGCATCAAACAAAAAAGAAAAAAGAAAAAGAAAACACCTAATTACCTAATTTACCTTATGCTACCCTTGAGTATGTATAGAAAGTTTGTAAGATTCAGATTTGTCTTCTCAGTGATTTCAAATTGAAATCCAACTCTCGATTCCAAAGTACCACGTAAGATACAGAGAAACTCTGTCTTGCATTATTGCTACAGAATTTGAGTCAAATTCTACAAAAATAGTGGTGGATAAATTTATGAATGTGATTTCATGAAAACTAGTATCTGTCCTTCACAAGGTGATGAATTTGACAAAGGGTGACAGTTTTTCACTGTTGTTGTCTGAACTTGGCAGGTTCATGTTAACTGTGTGGTTTTTTGTTATCAACCCAGAGGTGCTTAACCACCAGCCCGTTTTAGATTCTTTGTTTTGAGACAAGAATCTTGCTATATTGCCTAGGGCCTCAGACTCCTGAACCGCTGGGGTTACAGGTGTGCACCATCACACCCGTCTTCATTGTAAATTTTAAAAACAATTTTGGCAATACCTTGAATACCCAACTGTAATCATTTAATCACTGAATATCAGTGAAAGAGTAAATGACACCTGTTTTCTGCAAAGGAGAGATCCATGTGTCTAAATAAGGGTGCTGATCCCCTCACCATGTCACCTAATTCCTGTTCCCTCCCAACTGCCTCCTCGTAGGGCCACCCCTTTGGGAGCTAGCCTTTTAGCTTATGAAACTTGGGAGTAACATAAATGTTCTTTCTATTCTCTCAGTCCTGTACAACATTTTGGCTGGTCTTAGATACAGTTTACTATTTCCAATTTTTTGAAAAGTATTTTTTGTTGTTGCTGTTGTTGGACACAATACCTATTTATTTATTTTTATGTGGTAGTGAGGATCAAACCTAGGGCCTCTCATGTGCTAGGCAAGCACTCTACTGCTGAGCCAGAATCCCAAACCTAGTATTTCCATTTTTAGATATAGTTTTTCTTAAGTTTACCTCCAAAATACAGTAAACAATGCCCTAAATTTCACAGAATTTACTGAAAAGCTCAGTGTTTTTTCAGAGAGTTTAGATCATGGGAACATTCAGTCTTCTTTGTGAGAAAGTGTGGTGTCTTTCCACTGATTTTGTTGTGTTTTTATGCCTCTAATTGTGTACCTTTTGTATTATAATCATTTTTATCTTTCATTACATGTATTTTACCAAGCTACTCTCCAGCCCAAGAGAATTAGTATTGTAGACTGTTGTTTATTTATTTGCTTACTTATTGAGTGCTGGGAATTGATGCCATGGACTTGCTCATGCTTAGTTATCTTACAGAAATGAATTTCAATTTCTGAGCAACGTTCTGGAGGTGGGGAATAAACCTACAGGCACTCGACCACTGAGCACATCCTCAGCCCTTCTTCTTATTTATTTTTTCTTTTTCTTTTCTTTTCTTTTATTTTTTTTTTTTTACATTTTGTATAGTTGTAGATGGATAGAATACCTTCATTTTGTTTATTTTTCTGTGGTGCTGAGGATCATACCCAGTGGCTCACACATGTTAGCAAGTGGTCTGCCACTCAGCTACAGTCCCAGACCCCCTTTTTATTTTTGATGAAGACCAATCTCACTAAATTTCTGAGTGTCTTGCTAAGTTGCTGAGACAGGCCTCAAACTTTTGCCATTTCCCTGCCTTGACCTCCCTAGTGGCTGAAATTACAGGTGCACACCACTACACCAGCAGTTGGAATGAGTTTTGAGGACTTATCCAATTTCTTTCCAGATGAAAATAGTATTGAAAATCATTTTTCTTGCTTTTGTTCATACTTTTGAAATTTGTAACTATGATTCTTCCTCTTTGCTTTATTGTTTGCATTATTATGAAAAAGGTATTTAGCATATAATATTGTTTCTTATGTATACATTTTTAAAACTTCATGGCTTGGGAGTTTATTTACTTCTTTATTAGATAAACTTTGTTTTTATGAGCAATTTTAGGCTTACATAGTTTATTAGTCAGAGTTCTCTAGAGGAACAGTATCAAAAGGAAGTATAATTATCAAAGGGGATTCATTAGATTGGCCTACTTGACCCTAAGGTGGATGTCCATAGTGGCCATCTGCAGGCTGGAGATCTTGAGAAGAAGTAGCTTCAGAGTCCCAGAGGCTGAAGCCAAGACACCATCCTATTGGATGGTGTTGCCTAGCTTAAGGAGGTTCTCCAGTTTGGCTCACTATCCCATATGCCCATCATTTGTAGACACACCCTCATGGACACACCCAGAAGCTCATTAATCATCGGCATCCTTTAATCCAATCAAGGTGACAATTAAATGTGCCATTACACATAGTATCAAATACCCCTTCTCTCCAGCTGATAGTCTCCACTGTTTTCAACATATTCCATTGGTGTAGGGCGTTTGTTAGTTACTAAACCAGTGTTGAACATTTGATAAAGAGAATGGATGAAGAAACATTTAGGATAAGCCAAAGTTCATCCTTTACTTTAGGGTTCCTCTTCCTGGTGATGTGATTGTGTGTGTCACGTCGTATACAAGATAATGTCATACAGAAGAGTTTCACTGCTCTGGGAATCCTGTGTTCCACCTGTTCATTACTCCTCCTCATTTCTTCCTCCCTCTCTGCTCCCTAAGTCCCTAGCACCCATCAGTTCTGCTAGTGCATCTATAATGTTGTCTTTCTCAGAATGTTCTTGACTTGGAATCTTGCTGCACTTGGCCATTTCAAACTGGCTTCTCTCACTTACCAGTCTGCCTTTAAGGGTGCTGTATCTTTCCAGGCTGCAGAGCTCATTTTCTGGGTGATGCTCTTTGGTGTGGTTAAACTTCAGCTTGTTCATTCAGTATTGAAAGGTGCATCTTCCTTGCATCTAGTTTTCGGCAGTTCTGGATATGGCTGCTGTAGTCACTGCAGTGAGGGTTCCTGTGCCCATAATTTTCACATCATTTGCATTAACACCTGGAGTGTGATGGCTTAATTGTACAGTTTTTTGCATTTATGATTAAATTTTGCATTTATGATTATGAGCATCATTCATAGTCTTCTTTTCTATCTAATAATTTTCTTTGTCTATTTAATTTGGATAATATGGTAACTTATGCCTCAGGAAGACTTAGGAGGTGTTAACTCAGCTTTTATATTTTGGAAAAAAAAGTAGAAAACTGGTGGCAGTTCTTATGTGTCTCATGGGCCTGTTTGAGATGTCAGAGCCTTGCCTTGCCTTTTTGGGAAGTAATTAGTTATTGAGTCTGTTTTTCTCAGCAGCCATGGGCTCATCTGTTTTGTGTATTTCCCCTTGTGTGTAAGTTGTAGGAGATTGTCTGTCTCAAAGAAATGGTCCAGTTTCTGTAAGTTGTCTAATTTGTGTCAAGCACATTTATGATAATCTTGAAGTCCCAATGCATTGTTGACGATGACACTTTTAAATCTGTTAGTAGGTTTTCAGTCCTCGTTGTTTTTTTCTTTAATATTATTGTATATTTTACACTTTTAATTTCTTTCTTTTTATGTGGCAGTGAGGATTGAACCCAGTTTCTCCCAAGCACTAGGCAAGCACTCTTCCACAGAGCCACAACCCCAGTCCCTGTCCTCTGTATTCTTAGCCTTTCACTAGTTAATCAGTGATGCTGATGTTCATGAAGAACTTGATTTGCAGACTGCGGATTTCCTGAGTGTTGTTTCATCAACACTTTCTCTGTTACCTACTGTTGAGAGCCACAGCCGAAGGGGCCCCAGCAAACTTTCAGACTGATAGCTGATGATTGGCTCACAGCATCCCCAGCAACTTCTAGCTGATTGGCTCCTCTGTGTTGATGCTCATTGGGCTGTTTGCCCGCCCTTTCAGCCTACGGAGCTGCTCATTCAGGGACTTTTTTGGCTCCACCCATGCGACCCAGCCAATCAGCCCCAAGAGCAGGAGGAGTGGGGGAGGTTGAGAGGCTTGTGGGAAGCCAGTGGAGGCAGTTGGACTCTGAAAATTTTCCCTGAGGAGCTTTTTTTGTTTTGCCTGTGTGGTTCTAAAAATAAAGTTTGTTTGTTTAGACAAGTGGCTCCTGAATTGTGCCCAGCCAGACTGCGGCATTTGGTGGGCCGCACGGGGAACAACTAAGGGTAAGTGATAAGGTAAACTGCTTGCCCCTGAGGGCAGGGTGAGAGGATGGGTAGGCATTTTAAGATTCTTCTTTTGTTTTGCTTCACTTTTGTTTTAAGTTGCCTGTCCCTGGAGATGAGTGAGACGGAAGAAAAACCGCTCACATCTGAGGAAAAACTATTTACGTCTGAGGAACAGATAGGGAGAAAGGACGGATGCACATGTCAGGAGGATAGAAAGGCTATAATGATTTGTTGTTGTTCCATTTTTATTTCATTCTATCTCGGTTTTGTTTGGCGTCATCTTGTTGGGTTGTATTATAGTAGAAATATGGTATCAGAAATTAGTAAAAAACAAATTGAAAGAGTGTTAAGTAAATTGTTAGAGGAAGGAGGCATCCCAGTAAAATCAAGAGCAGTCAGGGCATACGTTGATACAATACAAAAATGTAGGCCATGGTTTTTTAAGGAGGAGTTGTTGAATATATCACAATGGAACCATCATGGTGAAGATTTAAAAAGAATAGAAAAGAAAAGCCCAGGGACTCTGCCAGTTGGCACATTGCCATTGTGGATGTTCGTATCTTGTTTGCTTAGTCCAAAGGCCTCTTAAGCTAGTCAGAGAAACAAAGTGTAAAGCAGAAAAAGCCATCAGGGGAAAGTTACAACAGGAGACTGCTACTAACACCTTTCTATCACCAGAGGGTGTAAGTGTCCAACCAACAGCACCACCTCTACAGGAGACTGCTATTGACACCTTTCTATCACCAGAGGATGTAAGTGACCAACCAACAAGGCCACTTCCATATGCTGGGAGGCCCCCAATCCCCGCAGTAGATAGTTGGGATCCTGAGACAGGATCTCAAATATTAACATGCTCTGTATTTGAGGCAGGAGGGCAGTGAATTCACCATGCTTTAAATTTCAAAAAAGTGAAGCAGCTAAAAGAGGCTGTAACAACCTATGGTCCTCAAGCACCCTTCACTGTAAGCATGGTTGAATCCATTACCAACTTGAACATGACGCCAGCAGATTGGGCTAATATGTGTAAAGCTGTGCAAAATGGAGGACAATACCTGTTATGGAAGGTTGCCAATGAGGAATTTTGCAAGGAGACGGCTAGGCAAAATGCAGCAGCTGGTTATCCTCAGAGAAATCTAGATATGTTGTTAGGAAAGGGACCTTATGAGTATCAGCAGCAACAAATTGCATATGATCCTGGTGTATATGCACAAATTGCTGCAGATGTGGTTAGGGCATGGAAGACATTACAAGGGAATGGAGGTTTACAAGGTCAATTATCTAAGGTAATACAAGGAGCTAATGAACCTTATGCTGAATTTGTAGATAGGCTTATTCAACAGCTACCAGAGTTTTTGGGAATACAGAACAAGCAATGCCATTAATAAAACAACTGGCTTATGAGCAAGCGAATGATTGGTGCAGAGAAGTCATTAGACCATGGAAACATGAAGATTTAAACACATATATTAAATTATGTAGAGACATTAATGAACAAGGGCAAGTCGTGGCAGCTGCAGTAAAACAGGCTTTAGATGCCAGAGACATTAATGAACAAGGGCAAATTGTGGCAGCTGCAGTAAAACAGGCTTTAGATGGCAGGCCAAGAACATGCTACAGTTGTGAACAAACAGGACATTTTAAAAGGAATTGCCCCATAGGAGGAGGGTTTAACAAAACTAGGTATCAAAGGAGTAGAATACTGGGTATTTGCCCACGATGCCATAGAGGGAAACATTGGGCTAATGAATGCTGTTCTCAAACCACCATAGAGGGTACTCCATTATCAAAAAATGAACAAGGACCAGGTGTTTATCCATGATATCATGGAGAAAGGCATCGGGCTCCATTGCCAAAAAATGGACAGGGGGACCCAATGCTCCGGGGCCCAAAACCACAAATATACGGAGCACTGGAGGAACCCAGCAACTCCATCAGGGTAGTGCCCAGGACACATTGTCCATCAGATCCCTCATCAGACAAACCAGAGGGAGCGCAGGGTTGGACATCTGCGCCTCTGCCAGATCCGTACTAACTTCAGAGATGGGAGTTCAAATCATTCCCACAGGGGTAAAAGGACCTCTTCCCAAAGGAACAGTAGGCTTATTATTGGGACGCAGCTCTTCTTCTCTAAAAGGATTTATGATAAGTCCTGGGGTAATTGATCCCAATTATGAAGGTGAAATAAAAATTATAGCCAGTCCTCCAAAGGGTATATCAGTAATTTCACCAGGAGATAGAATAGCACAGTTACTAATAATACCCAGCCTACATGATAAATTTTCCAGTCGTACTGTAGAAAGAGGTTACAAGGAATTAGGCTCCACAGGTGTAGATTGGGCTATGCTTTCTTTAAATTTAGATTCTCGCCCCATGCTAAAACTAAATATTCAAGGACATGAATTTAATGGGCTACTGGATACAGGTGCAGACCTTAGCATCATCTCTCATCAAGAATGGCCAAAACATTGCCCATTACAACAAGCCACTCAAACGCTTCGAGGCCTAGGAGTGGTGACTAATCCCCATAGAAGTGCAATGGTATTAGATTGGAAGGATCCTGAAGGATGTGAAGGAACTGTACAGCCATATGTATTGGATCATCTTCCCGTAAATTCATGGGGACGAGATGTGCTAGATCAATTAGGTTTGACATTAACAAATAACATCAACCAAAATGCACCCACTATTATGACTAGACAAGGTTTTAGGAAAGGAAAAAGATTAGAAAAACAAGAACAAGGTATAGCAGCACCAATACAAATAGATCAAGGAACGGACAGACATGGGTTGGATTTTTCAGAAAGGGCCACTGAGACAATAAAAATTACTTGGAAATCAGAAAGACCAGTATGGGTTCCTCAGTGGCCCCTGACTAAAGAAAAGATACAAGCAGCACATGACCTGGTCAAACAACAATTAGCAGAAGGACATATACAAGCTTCTGTATCTCCCCATAATACTCCCATTTTTGTCATCAAAAAGAAATCTGGTAAATGGAGATTATTGCAAGATTTAAGAGCCATTAATAATGAGATGGTTATTATGGAACCTGCTCAATCGGGGATTCCTCAATTGTCTGCTTTGCCAAAAACTTGATATGTTTTAGTTATAGATATTAAAGATTGTTTTTTTTTAATTCCAATTCATCTTGATGATAGTCCATGTTTTGCATTTACTATCCCTGCACTGAATCATGAATGTCCTGATCAGAGGTATGAGTGGAAAGTACTCCCTCAAGGGATGGCTAACAGCCCAACTATGTGTCAAATTTATGTTAACAAAGTAATCCAGCCACTTAGAAATCAAAATCCTGAACTACAAATATTTCACTATATGGATGATGTATTATTAGCACACAAAGATAAAAACACATTGCTAGAATGTTATGCCACACTCACAAACTTATTAAAAAATTATAATCTAGAGATCGCAATAGATAAAGTACAATTAAATTTTCCAATTAATTATTTAGGAGTTCTATTATCCTCAACCATGGTCCGTCCACCAAAAATTCAAATAGGAGTAGATTAACTCAAATCACTTAATGACTTTCAAAAGTTATTAGGAGACATAAATTGGATAAGGCCTTGGGCTGGGGATGTGGCTCAAGCGGTAGCGCGCTCGCCTGGCATGCGTGCGGCCCGGGTTCGATCCTCAGCACCACATACCAACAAAGATGTTGTGTCCGCCGAGAACTAAAAAATAAATATTGAAAATTCTCTCTCTCTCTCTCTCTCTCTCTCTCTCTCTCTCTCTCTCTCTCTCTCTTTAAAAAAAATTGGATAAGGCCTTATCTAGGTATATCAACAGGAGAGTTGGGACCTTTATTTGATATCCTAAAAGGTCCATCAGATCCAAATTCACCCCGAATGTTAATGCCTGAAGCAAGAATGGCATTAAAAATCATTGAAACATATATGGAAAATATGTATTTGGATAGAATTGATATAAGTTTGCCTTTATTATTTATTGTACTACCAACAAAAAATATTCCTACAGGAGTATTTTGGCAAGAAGGTCCATTATTATGGATATATTTATCTTATTCTCCTAACACTATTCTTACTAGGTATCCTGAGGCTGTATGACAATTAATACTCAAAGGAATAAAAGCAGCAAAGGGAGTGTTTGGAATTTCTCCCAATAAAATTATTATTCCATATACTATGAATCAAATTGATGAGTTAGCTAATGAGTTAAATACTTGGGCAATAATCATGTGCAAATCTAATGTTTCATTTGATAACCACTTACCATCTAATCCTTTATTGTCTTTTTGGTCATTGCATCCTGTAATTTTTCCAAAAATGACAAGAAAAACACCTATCATGAATGCTCCAAATATATTCACTGATGGGTCAAATAATGGTACAGCAGCAATAGTTACACCTGATCAAACTTTTACATTTTTAGTACCCAAACAATCAGCTCAAAAGGTAGAGCTTAATGCAGTATTACAAGCTTTTGTGATGTTTAAAGATTCTGTATTTAATTTATTTTCCGATAGTCAGTATATAGTTAATGCTATAGTATCCCTTGAAGATGCTGGTAGGATTTCCCCTTCCTCTACTGTTTTCTCTTTGCTTTCCACTATACAAAGTCTAATCTGGGACAGAAAAGATCCATTCTTTATAGGACATATCAGGGCACATACAGGATTGCCTGGAGCCCTTACTTTGGGCAATGATTTAGCAGATAAAACTACACATGACATACATATTTTCTCTACACTAGAAGAAGCTATAAATTTTCATAAAAGGTTCCATTAGCATTGGCTAATACTTTACAAAAGCATTTTAAAATAACTAAGGAACAAGCTAGACAAATAATAAAACAATGTCAAAATTGTGTGACCTTTTTACCACAAGTTAATCTTGGAGTCAATCCTAGAGGACTGATACCTAACCATATTTGGCAGATGGACGTCACACACTTGCCAGAATTTGAAAAATTAAAATATTTGTATGTTACAGTTGATACTTCTTCTGGATTTTTGGTGGGCTCCCTTCATGCCAGAGAAAAAACTAAAAATGTTATAGCTCATTGCTTACAAAATTTTCCCACTGTGGGTGTTCCAAAACAGTTAAAACCAGATAATGCTCCTGGTTATACTTCTACCGCTTTTAAACAATTTTGCTCAACATTTGGCATTACTCAGATAACAGGAATCCCATACAATCCACAGGGACAAGGCATAGTTGAAAGAGCTCATCAAACTATTAAAATCTACTTATTAAAGCAAAAAAAAGGAATTGGGAAGGGGTATATATTTCCCAAAGTTAAACTTAAAATAACCCTTTTTACTCTAAACTTTTAAAATTTGGATTCATCAGGGCTTAGTGCTGTAGAAAGGCATATGTGTCCAAAAAATGTACATAAGCCCAAGGTACTTTGGAAGGATATTCTAACAGGACAATGGAAAGGTCCTGACCCAGTAATTGTCTGGAGTCGGGGGGTCTGTTTATGTGTTTCCACAGGGAGAACAGCAGCCGATTTGGATTCCAGAGATTATCTAAAGCAATTTTTTTTTTTAGAGAGAGAGTGAGAGATAATTTTTTAATATTTATTTTTTAGTTCTCGGTGGACATAACATCTTTTGTTTTTGTATGTGGTGCTGAGGATCTAACCCGGGCCACACACATGACAGGCAAGCGCGCTACCGCTTGAGCCACATCCCCAGCCCTAACTAAAGCAATTTCTACAGACCAAAAAGAAGATGATTTGGCTCAAATCCATAACAGCTGATATCCAGAACTCCAGTTTGGCTACCCTTACATCTGCAACAGAACCAGGATGCTTTTTTCAATATGTCTTTTATTATTGCCCTTTCCCACATCATGAAGTTCTATTTTGTTTTTTGAGCTCATACAGACCTAGGTTAATGTTTTGCTGATCAGTTCTATTTTTTGACTATAGAGTTTTTAAACATTACATGGAGATTTCACCTGTAAAAGTTATAAGGCCTTTACTATTATGTTATTAGTTGTGTGCACACTTGTGTTTTATGTTGTATGTTTGTATGTACATATGTCCATATATCATATATGATGAGCGCTCATGAAAAAATGGATCCAAATATTCTTTTTTTTTCACGTGATTTAAATGGTTTATTTTAAATTGGGTAAACAACTGTTGAGAATTGTTTTAATATGTGAACAAAAAAGGAGGTTAACAAATCTGTTTGTTTACTTTCACCTTTCCTCTTCATTATATTTAATAATTCTCTTCAAGATAATGTAAATTTTTAAGAAAATTGTTTTCTTTTAGTGCCTTCTGGAATGTTACATAATTTTTTCTTTAGCCATTGTTGCCAGAATTCCTATCTTCTTCCCAGTGCCGGTGAAGACAATGTAAATTGTTAAGAAACTTGTTTTATTTTAGTGCCTTCTGGAATGTTACATAATTTTTTCTTTAGCCATTATTGCCAGAATTCCTGTCTTCATCCCAGTGCCGGTGAAGACAACGTAAATTGTTAAGAAAATTGTTTTATTTTAGTGCCTTCTGGAATGTTACATAATTTTTTCTTTAGCCATTATTGCCAGAATTCCTGTCTTCATCCCAGTGCCGGTGAAGACAACGTAAATTGTTAAGAAAATTGTTTTATTTTAGTGCCTTCTGGAATGTTACATAATTTTTTCTTTAGCCATTATTGCCAGAATTCCTATCTTCATCCCAGTGCTGGTGAAGACAAAGATAAAACCAATCTACAGCTTCTGCAATAGCCATCACTGAACTGCTTGCAGAACTTGCCTGGACTATGTATCACTTGTATGCATTGTGAACTCACCTGTATGCATTGTGAACTATCTGTTGGTGCAGCGACTTGTGGTAGTGTTGGGGTATTTTTGCTGATGATGTCATCGGTGGTACAATTTTTCCAAAAGTAGCCGTCAATTGGCTTGGTGTATCTTCCTCCCTTCTGCTTGTCATGATCGTTCAGCTAAAATTTGGGTGCCAACAGAGGTGAGGCTGTATACTGGACCGGTAGTCAGTGACGTGTAAGATCCAATTCCAATGGTACCAACCTAAGATAACGGGTAAGGACCATATGTACTATTGGACAACCTAAGGCAGGCACGGTCCCTAAGCCACATGCTTGTTGTTTAAACAGAGAGGGGGAAATGTTGAGAGCCACTGCCGAAGGGGCCCCAGCAAACTTTCAGACTGATAGCTGATGATTGGCTCACAGCAGCCCCAGCAACTTCTAGCTGATTGGCTCCTCTGCGGTGATGCTCATTGGGCTGTTTCCCCACCCTTTCAGTCTATGGAGCTGCTCATTGGTGGACTTTTTTGGCTCCACCCACGCGACCCAGCCAATCAGCCTCAAGAGCAGGAGGAGTGGGGGAGGTTGAGAGGCTTGTGGGAAGCCAGTGGTGGCAGTTGGTCTCTGAAGGTTATTCCTGAGGAGCTTTTTTGTTTGGCATGTGTGGTTCTAAAAATGAAGTTCGTTTCTTTTGACACGTGGCTCCTGAATTGTGCCCAGCCAGACTGCAGCAACCTACCTGTGGTTAATTTAGGTTTACCTTGCTCTTCTTTCTCTGGTTTTCTTAAGCAGCAGTTTTATTGGTTGCTTTTATCTGTTCTTTTCTGAAATGTGTGTTGGATGAGTTAGATACCGATACAGTGCCACCTCTGGTGTTCTCTATGAATTTCCTATGATGGACTTTTACATTTTTTTCTTTCAAAATGGTCACCTTTTCTCTTGAGTCACCTCTTTGTCCTGTATCTTTTCAGATCCCTGTGTTTCATGTCCCCTTCCCTGGAGGCTTTTCAGTTTCTTCTGATCTAATTTCTGCTTTATCTCTCATGTTCTTTGACATTTCACTGGTGGTGCATGGGATTTCACTGGTGGTGCACTTGTAGGGGTGTGGTTTATGTCCTGTAGAATGTTGCTGTGACCCTGAGACCTCAGTGTGCTTCCCGTTTGGTTGAAGGTCCATGAAGCCCTCCTGTCTGCATCATTTTCCTGACAGAGTTGGGCTGATGTCTCTGAGGGTAATTGTGGGTTCTTCATTGTTTGGGGTGGTTCTGTATGGTTTCAGTCCTTGAGTATGCTTCTGTGTAAGTGGCAGGGACATTTTCTTTTTGTCTGTTCCATCACTGTGCAGACATCATAGCATGCTTACAGATGTGAATTGTGGCCTCTTTCACACGCAGACTGTGTGGGATAGTTCAGAATTCTGGGCTACAAACTTGTTGCTGTACCACACACTGGAAGAGCTTCTGCCTTAGGTTTGTTTGCACCACCATTGCTACAGGCACAATGAATCTCTTTCACCACAGATAACCATTGCATATGTGGCCCAACCTTGATCAAAATGTTCTTGAGCACAACATTGGTATGTGTCTCATGACTGTACATTATGGTAGTGAACCGGCTCCCGTTAAGAAGAGTTTGACAATCATTGGACATTCATTGTTGCTGTGAGACTTAGAAAAATAACGCCTGCTGTTTATTAAGAAGATTGTTTTGAGAGTTATAAAACTTTGTAAGGCTGTTGTTTGGACAAGGTGACATTTTGGTTTTTTTTTTTTTTTAGAGAGAGAGAAGAGAATTTTTTTACATATTTTTTAGTATTCGGCAGACACAACATCTTTGTATGTAGTGCTGAGGATCAAACCCGGGCCGCACGCATGCCAGGCAAGTGCTCCTGCTTGAGCCATATCTCCAGCCAATGGTGACATTTTTGGATCATAGAGTTATTTCTAAGGCACGCGCCATCTTTCCACTTACCCCATTCTGCTTTGACAGTAACCACAAGAAATTATCAAATTGTTGTGTTTATTAATAAATAAATTAAATTAATCAAATAGAGAACTCATGTTTGTTTTGGTCATATAATAGTAAGCTAGTTGACTAAATTTGTTGTGGAGTAAAGTACCTGCAAACTTCTAGTTGTTCTTAGTGTAATCACACAGAATGAGCTCAATCTCCAGTTAACACATGTGACCACCTGTGTGAAATGTTGTCTAAATGTTGTCTATGAAGGAATCTCCTTAGTGACCCCATGCCCAGAGGGTGGGAGTGGGGGCTGGTTCTAGGCATTTGTTTAAGTATGGAACAATAGACTTTCAGAGGAAACAAGACATCAGTAAATACCATGTTGCCTATATTAACCTTGTAGGTATAGGGAGCCACTGTAGTTGGCAGAATCTCTCTCAAATGCTTAGTTTCATGATTCCTGCATTTTTCTACTCATCACCTTTCTTTTCTAAAGATAAGTACTATCAGAAGTGCTTATATTAGCTCTGTACCACACAGGGCATTTCTAGGACATGTAATTGAGGTGAAACCCTTAAAGAAGTTAGGAGTGATCTGGGAGCCTGTCTTACTTCCTGTGAACTCACCAAAGGAAGGGTATAAATCAATATGATGTTTGCCTTCTGAGTAGCCGATTTCTAGTGTTGGAATGGGTGTAAGAAATTGAGTGCAGTAAAGATTTGATGGACCAAATCATGGAATTAATCAGGAGGCCAGGGAATCATGTGAACATCATGCATGTTGAGTGCAGATTTCTCACGCTGTCATTCTCTCCTGGCCTCCACTATACATTTGTGGGATATTTTAGATCTCAGTGACCTTTGAGGATGTGGCTGTGAACTTCACCAAGGAGGAGTGGGCTTTTCTGGATGCTTCCCAGAAGAACCTTTACAGAGATGTGATGCTGGAAGTCCTCAGAAACCTGGCTTCTATAGGTAATAATGTTGGTTTTAAAATTAATCAAATAGAGAACTCATGTTTATTTTGGTCATTAATGTAGAAGGTGAAAAGGAAATCAGTTGGTGAATTATTGAAGCATAAATGGCACCTACAATTTGGCAAAGCATTTCTAGCTCCTAAATATTCATAAAGATTGTTATGTTCTCTCATTTTAGGAAACAAGTGGGAAGACAAGACCACTGAAGATCAAATTGAAAACTCTGGAAGCAACCTAAGGTAACTGTACTCACAAGAGGAATTCGTGAGGGAATCTGAGAACTGTCATATAATTTTTAAAGCAAACCAACCGAAGAAGTATGCATAGGGCTGGGGATGTGGTTCAAGTGGTAGTACGCTCACCTGGCATGCGGGCGGCCCGGGTTCGATCCTCAGCACCACATACCAACAAAGATGTTGTGTCCGCTGAGAACTAAAAAATAAATATTAAAAATTCTCTCTGTCTCTCACTCTCTCTCCTCTCTCACTCTCTCTTTAAAAAATAAAAAAAAGAAAAAAGTATGCATGATTTCAAATGTATTTATTCTTATAATATTTTTTACCAGAAATATATACTTAGCTGTAATAGGTATTCAGTCTTTTCAAAGTATTTGACATTCAAAAAGTACTATGAAATTGCATATGTGAATATGACTATGTGAATAATAGCCATAGAGAAGCTGTGTTGCAAAGGATTGTTTACTTTCAATCTCTTTATTTTCAGGCAACTTTAACAAGTCAGAAAATCTAGCCTTTACCTGATGTTAGTAGAAATGTAAAGACCTATAAATAAATAGAAAACTGTGAATGAGTTAGGTATCAATTATGTGCTGGTCACTTCTTCTTCAAAGAAGTCCTATGGTAAACTTCAAACTTTCCCCACAGAATAGTGTGGGGAAATCTTCAAATTGATTCCAATTTTTAATCAAACAAAGAAAAATTTTAATAGAGTAAATCCATGTGACTTCATTATGTGTGCAAAAGATTTCATATGTCCTTCATTCCTTCATAGGCACATCACATCTCACTCTGGACACAAATACTATAAGCATGAGGAATGTGAAGAGAAGCCATGTGAATTTAAACAATATAGGAAATCTCTGGTTTCTCTCAAAAGTGTTCACACACAAATGTTTTTACAAACTGGAGATAGACCATATGAAAGTACAGTATGTGGGAAAGTCATCAGTTGTTCCAATGACATTCAAAGACATGAAGAAACTCTTACTGGGTGGAAACCCTATGAATGTCAACAATGTGGTGAAGCCTCTTCTTCTCTCCCAGGTGTTCAAAGACACATGATAACACACAGTGGAGATAAACCTTTGCAATGTGAGGTATGTGGGAAAGCCTTTCATTTCTCCTCTTTATTTAGAAGACATGAAAGAACTCATTCTGGAGAGAAACTTTATGAATGTAAACAAGATGGTCAAACCGTTATTTCACACACAAGTCTTCAAAAGCACAGGATCACACACACAGGGAATGCACATTTCAAATGTAAGGTATGTGGGAAAGACTTTGCTTATTCCAGATTACTTAGAATACATCAGAAAACTCACACTGGAGAGAAGCCCTATGAATGTAAGCAGTGTGGCAAAGCCTTTGCTACGTCCCGTCAGCTTCATAAACATGGAAGAATACATACTGGAGAGAAGCCCTATGAATGCAAACAATGTGGAAAAGCCTTTGCTACATCCTATGAGCTTAAAGGACATGGAAGAACACACACTGGAGAGAAGCCCTATGAATGTAAGCAGTGTGGAAAAGCGTTTTCTAGATCTGGTGACCTTCACTCACATGGAAGAACTCATACTGGAGAGAAGCCCTATGTATGTAAGCAGTGTGGAAAAGCCTTTGCTAGATCTGGTGACCTTCACACACATGGAAGAACTCATACTGGAGAGAAGCCCTATGTATGTAAGCAGTGTGGAAAAGCCTTTCCTACATCCCGTCAGCTTCATGCACATGGAAGAACACATACTGGAGAGAAGCCTTATGAATGCAAACAATGTGGAAAAGCCTTTGCTACATCCCCTCAGCTTCGTGCACATGGAAGAACACATACTGGAGAGAAGCCTTATGAATGCAAACAATGTGGAAAAGCCTTTGCTATGTCCCATCAGCTTAACAGACATGGAAGAACACACACTAGAGAGAAGCCCTATGAATGTAAGCAGTGTGGAAAAGCCTTTGCTAGATCTAGTTACCTTCAGATTCATGGAAGAACACACACTAGAGAGAAGCCCTATGAATGTAAGCAGTGTGGAAAAGCCTTTGCTAGATCTAGTTACCTTCAGATTCATGGAAGAACACATACTAGAAAGAAACCCTTTGGATGTCAACAATGTGGAAAAACATTTGCTTCATCCCGTCATCTTCACATACATGGAAGAATGCATACCGGAGAAAAGCCCTATGAATGTGAACAATGTGGAAAAGCCTTTACTGCTGCCTCTTACCTTCAGATACATAAACGAACTCATACTGGAGAGAAGCCCTATGAATGTAAGTGGTGTGGGAAAGCCTTTACTCAGTCCTCTCACCTTCACTCACATGAAAAAACTCATACTGGAGAGAAGCCCTATGATTGTAAGCAGTGTGGCAAAGCCTTTGCTAGATCCAGTGAACTTCAAATACACGGAAGAGTGCATACTGGAGAGAAGCCCTATGAATGTAAGCAGTGTGGCAAAGCCTTTGCTAGAACTGGTGACCTTCACATACATAAAAGAACTCATACTGGAGAGAAGCCCTATGTATGTAAGCAGTGTGGCAAAGCCTTTGCTACATCCCGTCAGCTTCATAAGCATGGAAGAACACATACTGGAGAGAAGCCCTATGAATGCAAACAATGTGGAAAAACCTTTGCTACATCCTATCAGCTTAACAGACATGGAAGAACACACACTGGAGAGAAGCCCTATGAATGTCAACAATGTGGAAAAGCCTACACTACTGCCTTTTACCTTCGGATGCATAAACACACTCATACTGGAGAGAAGCCCTATAAATGTAAGCAGTGTGGCAAAGCCTTCACTCAGTCCTCTTACCTTCACTCACATGAACAAACTCATACTGGAGAGAAGCCCTAAGAATGTAAGCAGTGCGGCAAAGCCTTTGCTAGATCCAGTGACCTTCACAGACATGGAAGAATGTATACTGGAGAGAAGCCCAATGAATGTCAACAACGTGGAGAAGCCTTTGGCACATCTTGTCTGCTTCACATATGTGAAAGAACACATACTGCATAGAAGTCGTATGCATGAAAACCTTTGGTAAACTCTTCTGTTATTACTGTTTCACTCATATACATGTAGGAAGTTTACTGGAGAAAAATCCTTTGAATGAGAAATATTGTAAATCACATTTCATATCATCCTTAAAGACAAGAGAGGCTCACACCACATCCAACTGAATAACTCTTTAAATGTGAAAAATATCACAAATCATTCTGTTTTCCCTGTTGCCTTCAAAGCCATTTCACTCACATTGAAAAACAAACCTTCTTAATTTGGGGGATTTGCTACATTCTGTCAGCTTCATTTCCTCTCTTATATATGAAAACACTTATGCAGAGAAGCCCTGTGAATGTGAGAAATGTGGGAAATCTTCCAGTTTTCTCATTTTTTCCTAAGGACTGTGAATATTGTTTTGGAATAAAAAGAATAAATCCTATGCAAGTAATAAATATAAAGGGTTCAGCCATTCTAGGTTTGTTCAGTTGTATGAAAGAACTCATACTGTAGAAAATGCTGAGGATAAGCCATGTGGGGCAGTATTCAGCTTTCAGAGTTTTCTCCAAAGGCATAAAAGAATTCACATCTGTGAAAATCCTTTTTCTATTTTTAAAAATTGCAGTAACACTTTGAACTTTCCAGGTCCCTTTGAACAGCATTTAAGAAATCACACTGGAGAAAAGCCCTGTATGTAGAAATGTGGTGAGAACTTTGCATGTTTCAGATCCATTTGAACATGTTCAGACTTGAGGAAAATTTTATTTTGTTTCATTTTATTTATTTATTTTGAGATAACCACTGTAGGTGTGTGAAAATGGTGTGTGCCTTCATTTCTTTTTTTTTTTTTTTAAAGAGAGTGAGAGACAGACAGAGAGAGAGAGAGAGAGAGAGAGAGAATTTTTTAATCTTTATTTTTTAGTTTTCGGCGGGCACAACATCTTTGTTTGTATGTGGTGCTGAGAATCGAACCTGGGCCACACGCATGCCAGGCGAGCGCGCTACCGCTTGAGCCACATCCCCAGCCTTTTTTTTTTTTTTTTTTTTTTTTAATATATTCAGAGGTAACAAAACTGCACCCTGGGTTGGAGAGGAGAATTGCATCAGCATGAAGATTTGAAAGCAACATGTTTTTCTGTGTTAAATCTCTCTTATTGTTAGATTCCATTTTCCTGTATTTTAAGTCTTTTGTGTCTAATGTTTCATTACATATTGTGTATGTTAGTTTAGGCCTCTCCACTTCAGCCTTTGGTACAGATTGGTGAAATGGCTCTTCTGAACTTCTTTCCTCTCTTTCTTTGTTCAGATTTCACCCAGGAGTGCTCTACCACTGAGTTTCTCCACATTCCTTTTAATTGTTATTTTTTGAGATGGGGTCAGGCTGGCAGCTGGGACCATAGGGATGTGTCTGTGTACCCTGCAGCTGGCCTCTTCTTTTTCCTTGATTGCTTATTGATCTGTTGATGACTCTGTGAGCACCACTCTTGTCACTTGTGCTTGTTCTAAGTCTCATGTATTGTGCTTTTTGTAGGCACATTAAAGAGCATTATAAAATAATGTCATTTGTGTATATTGTTTAGAGAGGCACTTTCTCAAAATATATTTTGCCCTACACTTGAGTTGCTTTCTCTTTTCTTTTCCCAGTTCTGGGGACCGAATCCTGCCTTGTGCATGCGAGGCAGGCATTCTAGCACTGAACGCTCCGTAGATCAGGTGGTGAGTTTGCTGCTGCTGTGAGTGTGGACCCCACTGATAACCATATCAGCAGATGTAGCTCTGCAGGTGTTTCCTCCACAATTGCAGCTGATCTCTTCCTTCTTAAAGGTCTTTTATACCAGTGAATTAAAAAAAAAAACAACTACATCCAACTTAGGTTTTCTCCCCATGAATAATACTTAGGTGGAATATGCCAGAAAACCGAGGCTTGATTTCTCTCTGTGTTTTAGAGAACCTCAGTAGCCCTGGAAAAATTGTGTGATGGTTTTCTCTTAATAAACACTACATGACCAAAGGCTTGGTAAGGAGCATCCCAGTCTTATGTCCTAATATAGCGGCACTCCCTTCTCCACCAAATAATCTTAAATAAGCTTCTCAAGAGACCGTCACCATAATTTTCTTTCAACAGACGGTCAGGAAAAGATTTTGCAAAGATCTCAATGTGGGTTATAACAGAGACTTGTGCTTTTGTGGCAAAGCTTGGAAGACCTCTAACCAATCTTACAATTGGTACAGAAAGCAGTTTCTGTGAACTAATCAAAACAACAACAAAAAACACCTTTATGTATACCCCTACAAAAAATATAAACCTCCATCCCTCTCCCACTGCATGTAAATAAAGATCAATGAAATTCCAAGCAGTGATCCAAAAATTCTTAAGTTATACCCCTCAGAACCCTGCAGCTAATCAATGTGCTCCTGGAACATTCCTTGGGTGTCTAGCCTCATGTTCCCTACATCACTAATAAAGCTACAGCCTCCAATCAGGTGATATTGTGCAGTACTTGCTGTAGAGAGGGCTGTTTCTGCTCAGGCTAAAGGATTCAGTTACTTGTCCTAAGGATTCAAAGCCTCCTGAGCAAAACCTCACCCACAACCTATTCAGGTGTCATGGATCTTGTGTGATCATTGGTAAGAGTTCCTTACATGCTTGTGTCCAAATATTGAAGTTTGCCACCATGCCAAAGATGGGTTGATTGTCACTGCTATCTCTGTTCCAGCCTTTTGCTGTGTCTCGGTGTTCATTTGGAGAGGAAGGCCAAAAGAGTGTGATGTGGCCCTTCTATTTTAGATAAATACAGCCTAAGCCATCCAGTATAACTTCTTCTTTAAAAGATAGTTTTGAACGCTTCCCAGGATTTCCAAAAACTTTCTTTGCAGCTAATGAGTCAGTGTGGCAATTTCCTAGTTTTACGTTTTTGATTTAGTAGAAATATTGCATAGAGGTGTGTGAGCACTTGATGCAGTCTGGACTTCTTTGTAATAAATCCATTTGCAAAAGGCAGTAGTTGCAGGCTTGCTCCTGGGCTGTGTGGGGGACTGGAGTGAATGCAGCTGTCCTGGGGTATGGACATTCCTTGTAGGAGTTCAGTCTTGGTGAGTACATCAGTGCAGGAATCAGACTTTTAGGAGGGCTACAGAATCTCCTGACAGGACCTGCATGTCTCTTTTGGACAGTAGTGTTCTCATGTGAGCTGGTAGGCGGATGGCTACCTTCTGATGGATTTGGGTTTGTACCTGAGCAAATAGTGAGCATGTACAATGATTAAATGAGAATTAAAATATTCTTTGTCATACCAAAGACATAATTTGGGGGCCAAACATAATAACAAGTAACCTTGGACCTTGAATCACATATTTTCCTTCATGTATGCATTTTCTCACAAACTTTTGTAGTGTGATGCTTATGTAGAACAAACTGAGATAAACATGGAGAGGTTTATTTTATGGTACAGTGTACTAGAAGTTTTAAAGACTTGCAGCAGGCTTAGATTCCACTATTGTTAAAATTTTATGAAAGACTCCAAAATTCTCAAAATTCTTGAGAATCCCCAGGTGCTGTGGCATACACCTGAAATACCAGTGGCTCAAGATTCTGAGGCAGGAGGATTGTGATTTTTTTCCACTTTTTTAAAGAGAGAAATAATTTTAAATATTTATTTTTTAGTTTTCAGTGGACACAACATCTTTATTTTATTTTTATGTGGTGCTGAGGATTGAACCCAGCACCCCACGCATGCCAGGTGAGCACGCTACTATTTGAGCCACATCCCCAGCCCATCTTTTCATTTTCTTAAAAATTATATATAATTTTTTTTTCCTAAGAATCAAACCCAGTGCCTCCCACATGCTAGGCACATTATCAACCACTGAACCACAACCTTAGCCCAAGGGTTTTGATTTGTAAGGTGGCCTCCCTGGATAACAAGGAGTAAAGAACTTAGTGAGACCGTCTCTAAGAAGTAACTCAAATAATAAATAAAAAAGAAGGCTGGGAAGTGGCTTAGTGGTTGAGTGCCACTGAGTTCAATTCCCAGTACCCCCAAGAAAAATGCATTAGAAACCAAGTTTTAATAAACCATATGATGGGTGGATGGGTTTGTCCATTATATTGTTTTCTTCTTTGGATTCTCAGTAATGGTTTATTAATTCAGGAACTCTGTAAAATTCACCAATTCAATAAAAATCTAGTGTATGGTTTTTAAAAATAAGAATATAGCAAGGTCCATGAGGAGCATCTTCCTGCTCTGGGAACCCTCTGTAATTGGTAGTCATCACAAGTGACCATAATGTCCTTATCAAAAAAGGGTTTGTGAAAGCTTCTATTTTGCAGGAGTCTCTGAAGGTGCTAAACGTGCCTGTCTTTTCAGAGCCTTTTGGTGGAGGAATTCCATCTGGAGGTCTCTGATTTATAGATGATGTCATTGGGGAGCTCAAGTGAAACTGATAAGTGAAGAACACGTTACCACCTGGTCCAGTGCAGTCTAAAAGGTGTCAGATTTTCCTGTCTTTAAGGAGTGTCAAGCAACCTTGGAGGAGGATGTCAGCAATTTACAATGTGCTCCTGCAAAAACATGATGCTGTGAGTCTCTGCTCAGGTCATTTGTGAAAAGCTGATGAGTAGTCTGAAAATTTATTTGGTCCTGTTAGTGATAAGGACAATTTGCATTAGAATGCTATTGAAATAGAGAAAACAAAATATTAGCCAATTCTGAGGCCAAAATATATACCAGTTGTTGATCAGATAGGATAAGTAACTTTCATTATATTTGGTATTGGGTATGGATACTTACAGACGGGACCAGATCATCAAAGTAGCAGTAATCTACCCAAGGCAAATGTTGAGATAGAGAATATCTGTGTTTCTGTAGTTGGTATTTTATTTTTTCCTCTGTGATTATAAGTGACTATGTTTAAACATTTCAGGATGCCCAGATAGAACTCTGATTTTTTCATATTTAATGAATTAGAAAATGTTAGACTATTAAATATTCTGAGATGTACATCAGATTTTATATGAATTTTTAGTTTCCATATACCTTATTTTAACATATCAAAAAACATATGAAGTGATTTAATTAGAGATTGATGGTGTTTATTTATTTATTTTTGCTACGGGGGATTGCTGTGACAAGTGTGGCCAAACTAGCAGGTTCTGGCAAGGTTTGATGGGACATTGGAAGAAATAAAAAGTCACACATGCAGAAGATATAACATCTGGGATCGGGTGGAGCACTGCTCTATGATGGAGCAGTAGGTCTAAAGAATTATACCAGGAGGGCTGGGGATGTGGCTCAAGTGGTAGCGTGCTCACTCGGCATGTGTGAGGCACTAGGTTTGATCCTCAGCACTACCTATAAATAAAATACAAGATGTTGTGTCCACCAAAAACTAAAAATATAAATGAACAAATATTAAAAATTATCTCTCTTAAAAAAAAAGAAAAAAAGAATTACACCAGCAATCTTTATTGCGTATCTTTCATTGATCATATTAAAGACTATGGAAGCATTATTCTTTGTATTTATGAAAGTTACACAGTTAGCAACAGTATGCAGCTATTTCCTTAGTTACATTCTCTAGTTGAAATGTGCAATGTTAAGAGCACCCTGCAGCTCTCAAGAGAGTCCATCCTTTAAAGTTAATTTAAAGCTTCCTTTAAAACAGTGGAACTGGTGAACCATGTGGTTGACTTAGCAAGGAACTTTGTGCCTGAGAATAAGGTCAAAGCTAAAAAGTCTCCCACAACAGTCTCCCCCATGGAGAGCATTGCCATAGCAACCAGGCATCCTATACTTTTGCATAGAAACTTTTCCAGTCACCAAGCATGCCACTGCCATTATGTCATTAGAGACATCCATCTCAGACACTTGTCTCCCAATCACTGTCACTGGTCTCCACAGGGGATTGAACTCAAGGCTGCTTTACCACTGAGCTACACCCTCACCAAGGCTCCCCCACTTTTATCTTTCATGAGATAGTGGTGGACTCGGTTGCCCAGGCTGACCTCACACTCATCTAAAAATGGAGCAATGTGGTCTCTGAACCTTTACCCCAATGGCAGTCACATTTGCTGGGAACTCAGCTGAAGTGGTTCAATTTAAGTAATAACTTTGGAATTCTATGGGATATGACTACTGTTTCCAATCCATTCTACCAGGCCTGGTAGAAATTTGCAAGTTCATTTGTATGTCTCCAGATCATAAGAAAAAATATTTTTTTTCAAATTTTCACAGATGTACCAATATCACACAGACCCTAAGTACTTGGTAATGAGGGCAGGAGTTATGGGAAACTTGTTGGAATTGTGTGGATCTATCCTGCCTTCTGATTTGTCTTCCTATTTTCTCTCTCATTTTAGTACAAGGGGTTCTTAACCACTAAGCCACATCCCCAGACCCTCTTTCATCCCCATGACAGTAGAATGCATGCATATATATATATATATATATATATATATATATATATACACACACACACACATATATATATACATATACATATACATATATACATACATATATGTATGTATATGTATGTATATATATATATGTATATATATATATATATATGTATATATATACACTTTGATATATCATACTTGGATGGGATATCATTTCTCATTTTTCTGAGTGTACATGTTGCAGAATCATATTAGTCATGTAGTCAAATATATATACATCCAGTAATGATGTCTGTTTCAATCTACTACTATCTTTCCTATTCCTACATCCCTCTCCCCTCCCTCCCATCACTTCCCTCAACCTAATGTAAGGTAAAGCTATTCTGCCCCAGTGTCCCCTCCCTCCTGAATTAGCATCAACATAATAGAGAAAACATTTGTCTTTGGTTTTGCGAGACTGGCTTATTTCACTTAGCATGATATTCTCCAACTCCAACCATTTACTAGAAAATGCCATAATTTAACCTACTTTCAACCTGAGTAATATTCCATTGATTATATATACCACATTTTCTTTATCCAATCATCTTTCAAGAACCACCTAGGTTGGTCCATAGTCTAGCTATTGCAAATTGAGCTGGTATAAACATTCATGTGGCTGCTGAGGAGGTCATACATGTGAAAATTTTTTTTAAAACAACAAGTTGCTGAGCAGGAGAAAATATTTTACATTACATATTTAATTATTTCATAGTATTCAGACTATAAAATGAACTCTAATGACTCCATAATAAAATGATCAACAAATTAAAAAATGAATTCCAAATTGTGAACCCCTCAGATATTTTTGCTACTCTTTATGGTGTTTTCTGAGAATGATTTTCAAAAAGCTAATTGTTACTTTTTGCTCCCAGTCATCTGGAAGTTTCTAGAGAAAGTTTCTAGTCATCTGCACTAGGCCTAAGTTCCAGTGGTTTTGCTAACTTCTGTTGCTGGAAGAATTGCTTCTCTCTCAACTCAATTATAGGTACCAAAGGGGAAAATTAAACTACCGATAGACTCAATCATATTTGAGCACTTTCTGAGCCCTGACCTACCCTTGTTCACCCCAGCAATAATTCCAGGCCTTACAGTTGTTTTCTGAAGTAGTTTCTCCATGTACTGAGCATCTAAAATTAGTGACTTCTGTTCCAGGGAGTATATCCTAAACATCCAATTTCTATAAGCAACGGAGACTGAGCATGTACAAATATTCATACATTACAAATAGTTGGATTTGCATTGTTTGTAACTACTTCCAAAAACTAAAATTTGCAGCTGTAGTGTTAAAAAATGTGTTAGAAATCACAGATTCCTGTTTCACCACAGAAAATACAGTACACTCTTCTTCTAGCTACTTGACAGCTTGGAAAATAATACACTTGCCTCAGAAATTTAATGCATCAGTCAAATGAAAACTTTCCTTCACCCTAAGCAGTCTTGTCACAATGCCTATGATAAAAATCTGAAAGATAGGAGCTGGAGTTCTGGCTCAGTTATAGAGTGCTTCCCTAGCACATGGGAGGCACTGTGTTCAAGCATCAGAACCACATAAAAACAAATAAATAAAATAAAAGTTATTTGTCTATATGACTAGTAAATAAATAAGTAAAATATTTAGAAGTAAAAAATAAAAATCAGAAAGATAGTAGGTAATCCAGAGCATATGAGCATGGATATAAAGATTCACTTGTAAAAATGCTGGTGAGAATATAAATTTAATAAAGCTATTTTTGAAAATGGTATTAAGGTTCTTCAATAAGTTAAAATAAAAATGTCATATGATTCAGTAGTAGTAATTCTGGGTATGTATCTTAAAAAAATGGAGTCATTAGATCATAGAAAAGACTATATTTTCATTGTAGTATTTTTCACAGAACCTGGTAAAAGAACTGAAGTACCTTTAAGGTAAATGGTAGGTTGGGCATGGTGCCACATACCTGTATTCCCAGCAGCTTTCGAGGGTGAGACAGGAGAATCATGAATTTAGAGCCAGTCTCAGCAACATATCACCCAGGCACTAAGCAAATCAATGAGCTTTTGTCTGTAAATAAAATATAAAAAAGGAGCTGGTGATGTAGCTCAGTGGTCGACTAGCTCTGATTTCAACACACAGCATAATAAATAAATAAATAGGCTCAACACATTGACCCTATGCTTTATTTTCCAAGAAGCAAATTACTTGCACCCTTTCTGGATTAACTGGACAGGATGTGTTACATTCTTTAACAAACTATTATCTGCAGGAGAAATACAGTTTCAAAATAATGTTTGTAAGAGGAACGCAAGTTACACTAAAGGGGAGGCTTTCGTGATCTTGTTAAAGACCAGATTCTGGAACTCAAGGAAACAAAGATAATTCATACTAACCATAAAATCTGCAAGACTTTATGATTAAGAATTCAATTATAAATCATGAACATGAGGCTAGTTAACCTAAAGTTTTTATGGCACTGGATACTTGAGAGTTTGATATTATCCTGCTGTCAGTCCAAAGTCAAAAAGTGTACCTGGGCAGGATTCTTTAGAATCTTTTTTTAGATCTCTAATAAAAAATGGAGAGAAAGAGAGCCATGTTCTTTTCTTTACAGAGAGGACACATTCTCTCTCTTTAAAGTGTCACCTTTTTCTTCCTTCACATCACTTCTAATAATCTCATTGTGTCTGCTTTTTTCTCATGTGAAATGCTCTCAAAGAGAAAGCAAAATCTATAAACTGTCATCCAGTTCTTGGAGGAAAAATTAGAAATACTGCAATCATTTGAAATATAGCATAAAAATAGTTCATAAGGCAAAGAGGGAATGCTGGCATTAAAATTGTGAACAGAGCTGAGTGCAATGCTGCACTCCTGTAATCCCAGGGTCCTGGAAGGCTGAAGCAGAAGGATCATGAGTTCCATGCCAGCTTCAGCAAGGGAGAAGTGCTAAGCACTTCTTTAAATAAAATACAAAATACTGCTGGGGATTTGGCTCAGGGGTCGAGTGAGCCAATAAGTTCTAGAATGACTTGTTATCCAGTGACAATTAATTGACCCACCATAGGCTGGAACTCAAGATTCAATCACAAGTTCCACAGAAGTCATATGGGAAATAGCTGGTGTCTTATAGATAATGTGGTTAAGTTGTTCCTGCACCCTCTGTCTGACAGGGTCACAGCATGGGGGAATGCCATGGCAGAGCTACACCATTTTGAAACTGAAACCACTGGGAAGGTTAAATGTATTGTTTATGATACTCATGATATGGATAATAGGGTATACATCAATCAATAATAAAAGTACATGTTGATGGTTGATGGAAATGGCAGGAAAATTCCCAAAATGAGACTAAAGATACACTTAAGACATGCCTGGAGATGTGTTTTAATATCTCTCAGGACACAAACAATAGCATTATTCCTCAAAAATTTATGAAGAAAATATTAGAAATCTCAAGTTTCTTGAGAAAAACTTAACAATTTGCACTAAGCCCCACATTCTAAATCTATAATCTGTGCAACATACATTTCCCCCCCCCCCACTAACAGGCCCTCCTTTGCCTTACATAGGAATTCTTGATAAAAATGGGAAACACATTGTTAATATTAATGGTAAATGGGCTGTGTTAAAGAGCCTGCTCTTTTGTTAAAGATTACAAAAAAATAAAAATAGTTGTATTTTGGAAAAGTATCAAAGAAACTCTTAAAGAAAGCAGTTGAATAGGTCATATGAAAAAGAAAATTACTTTGGAATTAAAAATAGAATAATATAAAATTAATATACATACATTTTAGAAGCACTTCAGAAAAGTGCTTTTAAGTAATAGGCTTTAACTACTTTAAGTGTTTTATTGGGACTTTAGAAGTAAGAAATCTTACCAATAATCATAGGTATGCTTTAAAGTTAAAGGTTAATGATATAATTATACATGTGCTTTAAAGTTAAAAGTTAATAATAGGTCAAGATACATGTAGTCGAGTTGTGTAGTCTAGCACTTATTGATTGAGGTGAAAATGTAAAAGCTTAATCGTGATTGGCAAAGGTTACAGGAAAATATTTTAAACAATGCACTCAATATCTTAGGTAATTAATATATATCTGAAAATATTGTAACTCTTAAAAATTATGTAAATCAAAGAAATTTTGAGCTTTGAAGCTATCCATTAACTACATGAAAAAAACACTTGTAAAAAATGTTTAAAAATAAAGGCCCCTCTAGGGGCAGCAGGTACTTCTGAAGGCTGCTCATAACTTACAACTATAGTCCTGTCTCTTCTTTCACCTAAGCCACTCATCCTTCAGGATCCCTGGATTGACCTAAACAATGGAGATTTAATTTTTTTTCTTTTAAATTTAATGTTGAGTTTGTTGATGGGCTGTATTGAAATATATATAAAATCTGTGATTTGTGCTCATATTCTCATAGTACCCCATACCAATGGGGGATAGACATCATAATCCTATCACTATGCTCAAGGCAAAATTGCAAATAAGTCTGTTTTTAATTGCTTATATTCCAGAGTCTAGAGATCTGGCACCCTCCATCTCTTTTTCATTTTTATCATTAATAGTAGAAAATTTAAATTTTATTTGTACTTTTCAAGAACAGCATAAGGTGTGTTGAAATGGTGGGTATATTTTGGACTGGTCTCCTAAAATTGACAAAAGGCAGTTATGCAAGGGTAATGCCATGAATCCTGGAGGATTTGTTAGTAGCATCCTTACTTTCAGGGAAGGTGGCATTCAGAAAGATGTTTGGCACTTAATTGCTGCCTCAGAATTCTTACATTTTACTGACAAAGCTTTACCAGACTTTGTAGGCAAGAACTTAACAGGAAGGTTCTTGCTACAGCTTATGGGCCTGTGTTCAATCTCCTTATGTTTTAATTACAGGAAATGTAAAAGTTAAAAGGGAAGATGATAGATATATTGTAACATATAGTAAATGTAATTTAACTAATTGTATCACCAGAAATAATAGAGAAAAAGGAACGATGATGCTCCATCAGGCCTCCTTTGTCTTATTACCAGGAAATATTTCAGAGCCATGGTAGGCTGATGCTGCTTTTCAAGTCTTACAACAAATACACACCCAGCTAGCGAGACCTAAGTGTGCTCTTGGACTCATAATAGTGAGAGTTGTTCCCTTGTTTTCTTTTATTGCTTCCATAGTGACAGCTTTGGTGGCCATATCTCAAATATTCAACATGCAAATTTTCTTAATTATCTGGCTCAGAATACTTCCAAGGCTCTTCACAATCAAATAAATGTTGATGAAAGGAATGAGACCAAGCTAAATGCCTTAGAGACTGCTGTCATGAATATAGATAATGAACTTTCCACTTTGAAATTCAAGGACAGACCTAAATGTCATGCTAGCTATAAGTATGTGTGTGTTACTGCTGCCAAATGCAATGCTTCTTAATGGTATTGGAAGAAGCTTCAAAACCATTTGTTGGATATTTGGCAGAATAATGCTTGGATCTTTTGGAGCTGCATCATCAGATTCAAGATACAAAAATGTAAGATTCATTTTTCAGATCCTACTTCTTTAGCTGATCAAATACTTAAAGAATTAAACAACTTTAACCCTGGAAACATTCTTAAACACTCTGCATGGTATATCCTTGTATTGTTCTCATTGCTACTTATTCTCTCTTGTGTTGTAATTGTAGGATGTTGTGCCCCTAGAAGAAGAATACAGGAACTCAAAATAATGACCCATCACCTGCTTTTTCAAAGAAAGAAGGACGGATATGTGGGAAGCCCTTCTGAATGACCCATGCCTTCCAGTCCTGTAGCAGGAGGCTCTGACCAGTCACTACATTTGTGGTGACTTGGGTGTTGTCCCAGCTTAGATAGAGAGATGGGTCTTCAGATGTAGGCATTATTCATGAGGGTTGACTTACCCTCATGGTACTTGTAACCCTGCTCCTCTGGCCTTTTTTGAATAGAACTTTCTAAGAACAAGAGTCCTCCAATAAAAGCTGTCTTCTGAATGTGGTCACTTTCTCACCAGCCTCTCGTGATTTTCTTTTGCCCTCCCTTTTGGGGAGCCTGAGGCCAAGAGCAGAGAAGAAGTCCTGAAGCTTGTGTAAAGGTAAAGTGTGTCTATGTTTAATTTGGTGTCCCTGGAAATTCACAGGAGTGACTTTGCAGGTCGGGGGCAGCAATTTGTAACTGTGTGGGCAGCAATTTTCCTGATCTGCATGGGCAGCAATTTGTAACTGGTGTTCAGAGGGATTACACACACACACAAACACACACACAGTGCTTATATTTTTCAAGAGTAAAAGCTAAAGCAAAAATGCCCCTGAGATGACTAGATATCCACAAGAAGAAAAAATGTATTTGGATACGTACCTCACATCATATACAAAAATAAAATTAAAAAAGGATCAAAGTCCTTTGTGTAATAGCTAGAAGCATAAAAGTCATAAAAACAGTTGAGGAAAATTTCATTACTTTGGATATGGTTATGGCTATATAATATTTGTATTTATTTTAATCACGCCACTCAGATAGAATAATCCCTGTTTAAAAGTGGTATGATTTTATGTCAAAATAAACCTTAATGTTATGTGTAACTGAAATTCAAAAATAAAAAAAAATAAAATTTAAAAATGAAGAAAGGCACTGGACATGTAGCTCAGGGGTAAAGCATCCCTGAGTTCAATTTTCAGTACCAACAAATAATTATTAAAGGAACAAAGACATTTCTCACTGTAATAGGCTTAATCTTGACTCTGTTGACACTTCTGTGAGTTCGGTGAAAATGAGAACCATTTTCATGATAATTCATAATTTGTTAAAAAATATGCCCACAAAATTATAAGATTTCTCTTTTTTTTGACTCAACAATACATTCATGAGTACATGAAGAAGCGACAAGTATACAGATGTTATTTGGGGTCAGAAGTTAATTAGTTAATATTATTTCTTTTACAGCCCTTCAGCTAATATGATTCCACACAATGCTATGGATCATTTGGCACCAGAGGAATAATCTTTACTCTTGAGAAATTTCAATTTTATTTAAGTCTATAGATTAAGAAAAATGGATGTCCAGGTTTGACTTATACAAGGTAAATGTGGTTGGAGTTTTTCAGATAGAAGTCCCCATTGGGGACAGTGAAATTTCAAATAGTATATATGGAAGCCTAGATGAAGTCTATAGTTAAAAAAAATACATATTGGCTAAATTATAAATATATTTTTCTTTACCCTTCACATAATTTATTATGCCACATCATAAATCTCATATCTAAAATCCTGTAGATACTTTCTAAATATGTGGCATTATAAGCAGTATCTTTTGGCACATGCCTATAATCCTAGCAGTTTTGGAGGCTGAGGCAGGAGGATCACATGTTCAAAGCCAGACTTAGCAATTGGTCTCTAAGTAAAATTTTTCAAAGGGCTGGGAATGTTGCTCAGTAGTTAAGCTCCCCTGTGTTCAATCCCTGGTACCAAAAAGAAACAAAGAAAATTTGTCTTTTCTAAGAATCTATTGTTCAATGCAGGGTCATGAGATTTTTTACATGTTTTCTGCCAAGAATCTTTAGTCCCAATTCTCATATTTACACTTTTCTTCCATTTAAAATAAATTGTGTAAAGTGTGAGATAGTGTTTGAGATCGTGTTCCAAGTTTTATATGGATAGTTGTTACAGATGATTTGAAAACATTTTTCCTATAATGTCTTGGCATTCTCCTTGAAAAATAATTGACCATAAATATAAGGATATATTTCTAAATTCTATTCCATTTACTTATTTTTTTTTGCAGTAATGAATTTGAATCTAGGAACACTCTACCACTGAGATTTATTCCCAGTTAATTTTTTTTTGGTTTTGAGACAATATCTTGCTATGTTTCCAAGGGTGACCTCAAATTGTCAATTCTCCTTTTTCAGTCCCCTGAGTTGCTGGTACTATAGGCATCCACAACCACGCCTGGAATATTATTCCATTTAATCATTTTGTAAGTGTGACTCAGTACTGATTACAGTAACATTTTAAAAATAGCTTTGATGAAGATGTACTATATATACATAATAAAGGGTCTCTGCTTGGTATTTTAACACATATGCCACATCCACTGATGAAATCCCTTTCTCATTTCCCACCTCCACTTTTTAACCTTTAAAAATCATCAACCTAGATTCAAGTTTAGCCTTCCCCACATGAGGGACAGCATGCAGTGTTTGTATTTATGTATCTGGTTTTGTTTCATTTTCCCACTCTACCCTCCAATTTCACCCAATTGGTTGCAGGTGGCAGGATTTGATTTTTATGGATGTATGCATACATATATGCCATATTTTCTTTATCCATCTGCCCCAGAATTCCTAGGTGATTCTATATCTTTTCAATTGGGATGTGCCTCAATAAACATGGGCATCCAGGTATCAGATGAAGGTTTCATACTTGTTCATTACATACTCCCAAGTGAGATACCTGAATCACAAGGTAATTCTATTTTAGTATTATTTAGTTGAGATACAAAAGACTTAACCAAAGCCTCATGTGCTTGGCAAACATTTGACAATTAGACTACATCACAGTGCCTATTTTTTTAATTATTATTATTATTATTATTATTATTATTATTATTATTATTAATTTATTTATTTTGAGGGAGCATTACATTAAGTTTCCTATCCTCGCAGCAAATTCAGGATCCTTCTCCTGTGGTCTCCCAAGTTGCCTACTTTACAGGCATTTATCACCATTCCTGGCCTCCAGCATATTTCTTTTTTATTGGAGACAGGGTTTTGCACTGTTTGAACTTGAACTTGCACAAGCTGGCCTTAAACTTGTAATCCTCCTTCTTTAGCTTCTTAAATATATGGGATTAGTCGTGTGCCATGATCCCAGCTATTGTTAGTTTTTTGAGTAATATGCACAGTTTTTCATATCAGCTACCCAATTTACTTTCACACACCGGTGCATAAGTGTTGATTTTTTTCCACATCCACATCATGTTTGTCACTTTTCTAATTTATCCATTCTTACTGGGATGTGATGATAATTCATGTATTTTTTTTTCCATGTGGTGCTGGGGACTGAATCCAGGGCCTTGCACATACAAGGCAAGCACTCTACCTACTGAGTTATTTCCCCAGTCTTCCTCTTTGTATTTTTTATTTGCATTTTCCTGAAGGCTAATTATATTGAATATTTTTTCTTCATGTTTGCTGGAACTTTTTGTTTCTTTTGAAAAACTGTCTACTTCATTTGCCCACTTGAATGGCATTACTTAGTTTTTGATTGTTTGGTGTTATGATTTTTTTTTGTTCTTTACATATTCTAAATATGAAGCTTGTATGAAACACATACTGGGCAAAGATTTTCTCCTATTTTATAGATTCCCCCCCTTTTTTTTCTTTGCTGTTCATCAACCTTTTATTTTAATGGAATTTTTAATTTTTATTTTTTTGTGATTTCAAAATTCTGTCCAAAACATTTGTTGTCCTTACAAGAGTCTTAAATTGCTCTCCCTTGTTTATTTTGTAGTTTCACAGTCAGGTCTTTTACCCATTTTGAACAGGGTGAGGAATAGGGATCCAGTTTCTTTGAGTACTGAAACTTTATAATGAGCTTTAAAATTGGGATGCATGAGTCTCCCAATTTTGTTCTTTATATTTTTATTGAAAGCAAACAAACAAACTGTATTTGGTATTTGAGGTTGACTGAACTTCCATATTCACTTTAGGCTTACTATTACATCTTTTTCAAAAATGGCATGTGGGAATTTTGGTAAGGTTTACATTGGTATGTAAATCAGTTTGCATTTTACCATTTCAGCAACATTAATCTTATCAATAAATATTCAATGCCTATTTATTCTTTTAAACATTTTCTATAGTATTTTCTGCTTACAAGACATATTTGTTAATTTTTTGCTATGTATTTAATGTTTGATACTACCATAAATGGAATTTTTTAAAGTAATTTTGCTTTGAATATTTATTGTTCAGCTACAAAAATTGTATTGATTGGTGCTATATCCTGCACAAATGCTGAACTTTTTTTATTTAAATCATTCTTTCATAGAGACCTTAGGATTTAATTCACACAAAGCTATCTATCTGTTTTTAGAGTTAGATATAGTTTGATAGTTTCACTTCACATTTCTAATATGGAATTTTTTGTTGTTGTTGTTGGGTACCAGGGATTGAACTCCATGGCCCTTGACTCCCAAACCACATCCCCAGCCCTATTTTGTATTTTATTTATAGACAGGGTCTCACTGAGTTGCTCAGCACCTTGCTTTTGCCGAGGCTGGCTTTGAACTCATGATCTTCCTGCCTCAGCCTCCCAAGTCACTGGGATACAGGTGTACACCAACCATGCACAGCTCTGATATGGATGTTACTATTGTGTTTTTTTTTTTTTACTGATTCAATCTCTTATTAAGTCTTTTGAGATTTTCTATGTCTAAGTCAGTTTTGATGGATGTTATGTAAAAATTTGTTCACATTCAGTTGTTCATAATATGCCCTTAAATTTTTCTAAATTTTGTGGAGTCTGTTTTGATGGTCTCACTTTTTTTTTGATATTTATTGAGTTGAGTACTCTCTTTCTCTTTTTTTTGCTTGGTCAATTGAACAATCAATTTTGTAAATCTTTTGAACAATCAAGTTTGTTTTCTTAATTCTTTTGTCTATTTGTTTTATGCTTGCTCTATTCTTTATTAAAATTTATCCTCTGTGCAATTTGATTACAGCTTGCTTCTCTTTGTCTAGTTACTGTGTAAATTTAGGTTTTTGTTTGGGCAGTTTTTCTTTTACAATGTAGGCCTTTATGGTTATGAATTTTTTTCTCAGGGCTGCTTTATCTGCACCTCATCAGTTTTGGCATGTTTACTTTCATTTTCATGTTTGATTTTCATTTTTATCCACCTAAACTAGTTTCTATTTTTTTTTCTTTTTCTTCCTCCTAAGGAGTTCACTAATTGCTACATGTTTTTAAATTTTTAAATTTTCTGTTTTATTAACTTTAGTTCATTGTAGTTACAAAAGATACTTGTCCTAATTTCAGTGCTTTAAAATTCATTGACATTTTTATGGCTTTAAAATGGCGAGTTCTGCATAATGTTTTCTACACACTGGAGTAAAATGTGTATTCTACTCTTTGGGGCAGAATATTCTATATAGTACTCTAGACCTAGTATAGTTATACTGTTGTTCAAGTAATTTTGTTTTGTTTCACATGGACTTTCTGCTAGACATTTCATTCATTCTTGAAAATGGGATATCACAAATTATCCACCCCTTTTTGGAGAAATTTTTCTTCCTTTAATCCTGATAGTTTTCACTTCACATATTTTGGAGCATTGTTTTTTTTGACATGTATACATTTATAACTTAGTGAGATTGACCCCTTTATTGATATGTATTATATATTTTAATTTTTATCATAAATATGCATATGTATTTAATATATAATTTAATATATGTAATTACGAGCATATATCATGTTCTTGCCTCTATCTAACAATTTCTGTTACAGCTTATTTTGTCTGACATGTGCATAGCCCTCCAGCTGTTTTCTTTGTTGTTTTTTATTTGTTTTTACTTGTACTGGGGGTTTTACCCAGGATCACTTTACCTCTGAGACCTATCCCCAGCCATTTTTATGTTGTATTTTGAGGTAGGGCCTCACTAAGGTTCAAGGAGCCACCTGTGAATTACTTGGGGGTCTTCTATTTATCCACCTAAACTATTTTCTTTTTCTTCTTTCTAAGAATACACTGTCTAATTGCTATATGTTAGCAAATTTTTAAATTTTATGTTTTTTTTAACTTAATTTCATTGTAGTTACAAAAGATACTTGTCCTAATTTCAGTGCTTTTAAATTTATTGACATTTTTATGGATTTAAAATGGGAAGTCCTGTACAATGTTTCCTACACACTGGAGTAAAATGTGTATTCTACTCTTTCGGGCAGAATACTCTATATAGTCCTGGAGATTTAGATTTAAACATGGGAAGAATTGCAGCTCCCCAAGGTACATTAAATTGCCCAAGGCACATGAACTCTAAAAATTACCAGGTGATATTCATTGGCTGTGACCAAGTTTAAAACTAGCCATTGCAGATTTGTGTCCTTTGTTTCAGATTGCACAGGGAGATCCTTCTCTACCTTCTAATCAACTTTGGCAGAAGAAAGGATTGCCATAACAAAAGTTGAATCTGCAAGGATTACTGCACAGCTTACTAGAATTAATCCACAAGAGCTTATGTATTGATTAACATTTCCCACTGTTCATACTCCTACAGGAACAATATGACAAAAATTGGGAATTATTGAGTGGCCTTGCCTACCTTATTCTCCTCAAAAGTCATCAACTTCATACCATGGCTTTATTGCTTAGTTAGTTACTAAAGGAAGAACACGAGTTTTGCAGAGAGTTGAGTCATAGCCTAATATTAATGTTGGCCCTTTTTCTACTCAAGAGCATGATTGGCTTTGGCAGTCTTCTAATACTTGGCAGGTAGCTTTTGCTAATTTCCCAGGTCAAATGGAAAGCCATTACCTTCATGAGAAAATTATTCAGTTTGCTCTTGTGACTACATTTATTTTTCCCAAAATTCTATGTGTTTAACCAATACTTGGAGAACTAACAGTATTTGCTGATGGAGTGAGTTTTAAAAAAACAGGTTTCTATAGCCATGTTTATACAGAGATAATACAGAAATCATATACTTCTGGAGAATGAGCGGAAACTTAAGCTCTCATTTGTGCTTTAATTCATTTTGCAAACAAGTCAATCCATATTCATTCTGATAGTTTATATTACAGTTGGAGTCACAAATAATATTGAAACATAAACTACTGGGAACACATATTGCAAGAGTTATTTAATTTGTTTCAGACCTTACAAAAGACAATTCAAATGTGTCACCATCCATGTTTCATTAGCCATATAAGGGCACATTCTAATCTTCCAGGTCCTTTAGAATCAGGTAATGATAAGATTGATAAACTTGTTGCTTTTTGTGAATAAATATCTTTATATGATTGTGCAAAAGCCTCATTTTCTTTACATCATCAGAATGCTTCTACTTTACATAAAAAATTAATATTCCTGGGGAAAAACTTGTCAAATTGTTCATTAAATCTCACAATATTTTATACATATTTTATCTTTACCAACTGGGGTTAATCCCATAGTTTATGACCAAATCAGTTATAGCAAATGGATGTAACTCACATCCCTCAATTTCGCAAACAGTGTTAAGTTCATGTTATTGTTGATACTTACTTTAGATTAATTTTTGCCACTGCATGAGTAAAAGAAAATACTCAGCATGTTATTTATCACTATCTAGCTACTTTTGCAGCATTATGATGTCCTTTACAGATTGAAATTGATAACACTTCAGCTTATGGTAATTTTTGTTTTCAGCAGTTTTGTCATCAATTTTGTATTGATCATAAAGCAGGTATTCCCCATAAGCCTCAAGGTCCAGCCATTGTAAAATGAGCTCATTTATCTATTAAGCTACAATTACAAAAAAGGAGGGGTAAGGCCCCACAAAATAACCTTAATCATGCTTTGTTTTAATTTTTTTTTTTAATTGCGACTCTGAAAGTCACACTGCAGCTGAAAGACACATCTTCCACGGCAACAGGATGCTTGGTCCAAGTTTGGTGAAATGATTTACAAACATAACAACAGAAAGGATCAGATTAAGTGATAATGTGGGGTAGAGGTCATGCTTGTGTTTTCCCAGAAGGTGCCTCTCATCCTATTGGGGTACCTGAACATGCTATCAGACATGGAGGACCTAGAACCAAGGTTCAGATGACTGAAGATTGATCCAGAGATGTCAGCCCTGACCCCCAGCATGAAGTGAAAGCTACAAAAGAGGAAGAGGATGAAGAAGGCCCAGAGAGACTGAATGTTGAAACTACCATCATGGAAACAACTGGAGAATCTAATGCTACAACCTGAACAGATAGTTTGACACAAGGAGGAACTAAGTCTGCAGCCACAATGTTTGTGGCCATGTTAGCTCTGTTGTCCTGCCCAGTAAATGAGGTCCAGGGAGAAACCAACTGGACATATTTTCCAGAACCACCTTTGGTACACCCCGTGGTGTGGACCAGAGAACCCATTCCCGTATTTACCAGTGATACTTATGTAATGTGTGGTTTTACAGATACTCAGATTACACCCATCCATGTGACTGGATTTAGTTATACTGGTTACAGTGGACAACTACGTATATATTGGTCCCATGGTAAGCATACTGGCTATCCAGTGGTATCTTTTGAAGAAAAGACAGCATATGGGGGTCTGGATGAGCCGATGTTACTGGACCCTGGGACTCTAAGGAATATGTCCAAACGGTTATTAAAATGAGACTTTCTCTAATAAGCCAGTGATAGCCATAGAACGTCTGCCAAATCTTACTGTCCTAATCATTCTGCAATAGAATTTGGCACATTTCCTAAATGGATAGACTGTGCAGATGTCTTGCTAGTACAACAAAAAGGTTCTAGAAATAGTGGATAGATTTTAGACTGGTCTCAAAGAATAGGCAAAAGACAATCACATATGCATGCCATGATCCCTGGAGGTTTTGTTGGTAATATCCAAACCTTCAGTGAAGGCGGTATCCAAAAAAATGTTTGGTGCTTAATTGCAGCCTCTGATTTCCTATATTACACTGACAGCACTATGCCTCACTTTGTAGGCAGGGGATGTAAAGAGGGTTCCTGGTATGGCCTGCAGGCCTGTGTTCATTCTCCTTATGCTTTAATTACTGGAAATGTGTGAGTTAAGAGAAAGGATGATAAATATCTTGTAGCCTGTAAAAAGTGCAATTTACCTAATTGCATCACTAGATATAACAGAGGGAAAGGAATATTAATCCTTCACCAGTCTTCCTTTGTCTTACTACCAGCCAAAATTTCAGAGGCATGGTATTCTGATGCTGGTGTTCAGGTTTTACAACAGAGGCATTCTCCAGTGACCAGACTTAAGCAAGCTTTTGGACTCATAATTCTTGGTTATACATTTTTATATAATCTCATTCATCACTCTACAGTTATAGCCTCAGTGCCTATATCTCAGAATATTCAAAATGCAAATTTTCTTAATAATTTGGCTCAAAATACATCCAAGGCCTTCAATAATCATAAATATTGATGAATGCATTGAAGGTAACTTGAATGCCTTAGAAACTTCTGTCATACATATCAGTAATGAGCTTTCTGCTCTCAAGTTTAAGGAAAGGCTAAATGCCATCTGATTATGAAGGTCTGTGTTACTGAAGCCAAATATAAGGCTTACCAATGGGATTTGGAGAAGATTAAATTATCTAATGGGCATTTGGCATAGCAAAAATAATAGCCTGGATCTTATGGGGTTACATCACTACATTCAGGATATTCAAAAAATCAAAATCAATCCTTTGGATCCTACTTCTCTAACTGTAAATACTTCAAGAATGGAATGGCTTTAACCCTGGAAACACACTGAAACACTCTGCATGGTATATTATTGGAATGAGATGTTTGCTACTAGTTCTTTTTTGTATTGTGATATAGGTTATCAGATCCTCAGACAAGAATCCAGGAACTTAAAATAATGGCTCATCATTTTCTATTGGAAAGTAAAATGGGGGAATATTCAGGGTGCCACCCGTTAATTACTTGAGGGTCTTCTCTGAGTATGGAGACATAGAGACTTGGGTCTAACCGTGGGAACCAACCGCAGCTCCCCAGAGTGCACTAGATTGCCCAAGGCACATGACCCTATCTCTGCTCTACTAGGAAGACTCCTATTGTAGCTCCAGAGTTGGGCATAACCCATTGGGAACTGCAAAGCCCACCTTCTACCTTATTTGTCAAAGAATATTCCATGGAAAGCCTTTGATATTCCCTGATATAAATAAAGAAATCATGGGCTCCATTTTGCTCTTTTGAGTGTGGAAGTTTCATCCACAGATGAAGATTGGCTAGCCCATCCCACCCCCACTTTTAAAATTACTTTCTGTATCCTGTGGAGTTTTTCTGCTTTACCTTTCTTAGATTTTATTTTGCAGCCAGACCATTCCACCAAGAGGAACTCTATTTTTACCACCTACAGTTTTGAACTCATGATCTTCTTTCCTCAGCTTCTCAAATCACTGGAATTACAGGCTTGCACCACTATGCTGGGCTCTTGATTGCTGTTTTTATTTAGCACTTTTTATTCTCATCCTGTCTGTGTTTTGGAATATAAAGTGAATCTGATGTAGACAGCAGAACAATTTTGTTTGGTTCTAGGTCTTATACCCAATAGTGCCTTAACACTGGGCTACATCCCCAGCCACTTTTAAATATTATTATATTTTATTTTTAGATAGTGTTACGCTATGTTGCTGATGCCAGCATCAAACTTGTGGTACCCTAGCCTCAGTCTCACAAGTAGCTTAGTAGCAGCATTGCGCCACTGTGTTCAGATGATGATGATTTAGACAAGCTGTACATAAGTCACCAAGTTTTCCCTCCAACTTGCAATCCTCTTACCTCAGCCTCCTGAGTTTCTACAATCACAGAGGTGTGCTGCATGCTCAACTTGATCAATATATTTTCTAATATTGGAACAAATTGGATCTATATGTAGTAGTAGTAATGAAAAAAGTAATAGTAATGAACAAAATGCTTCTTCTATGTTGCCACTTGTTTTCTACCTATATGTTTTTGGTTCATCAATTTTCCCACTATTACCTATTAATGATTCATTTTTATTGTGTACCATTTTTATTTTATTTTCTTCTTTTAGCACATGTTTTAGTTTTTCCTTAGTGACTGTTCTAGGAGCTCTAACATCTTACATTCAGGACAATTAGTTTTTATTCATGCCAAATTAGTTTCAATAGTATAGAAAATTTTTGCTGATCTTACAGATTTGTCCATCAGTCCTGTTTTTATCTTTGTCATAGACTATAACTTCATACATTGTGTGTCTCCTATGGCTTGATAGCATTTGTCCCCAAACAAGCTTATGTTTTGGACACTTGTTCCTCATTATGGTAGCACTGAGGCAGGGTAACCTTTCAAATGTGCTATTTGGTGTTAATTCAATCATTGAGGACACCAACCTCAGGAGGAATGGACCATAGTCTCTTGGAATGACTTTTTGAGAAAATGATTTGTTATGAAAAATCAAGACTGCTCCTCTCTGCTCTATGGCTCATATTGGTCCATATGATTTTTTTTTTCCTTTTCCACTTGTCCCCACTCTGATGACAGCCACCATGCTGGAATAGAGCAAAGTGGGTACTCCCCAGAAGCCAAGTGGATGGGGTCCCTTTATCTTGTACTCCCAGACTCTAAAATTCTGACCTAAATCACTTTCTAATCACAAACTACACAGCCTTAGTTATTTTCTGATAGCAATGAAAAATGGAGTCTTGTAGTCATTCAGCATCAATGTTTGTTTGGTCCTACTGTTATTTTTATGTTCTAAATGTTATTTTTGTGTTCTAAGTGTTACTTTTGCACTCATTTATCTTTAAGAAAATTTTAATTTTATATTTTAAAATACACCACAATGGAATGCATTGCAATTCTTATTACACATATAGAGTACATTTTTTTTTACACTTATATTTTTAAAACAAAGAGTAAAGGGTTAGAAACTACATATTCCATGGCAATGGCTACATTAAGCTACCATATTGAGCTACTGAGCTATATCTACCATTATTTATCATTATTTTATATGGGCTCAAGGTTCTGTCTTTTTTCATTTCCTTTAACCTTGATGGCTCTATTGGCATTTCTTGAAGAGTTGTTTACTCACCACAAACCTTTCTGTGTACAAATATCCCCTTATGTTTTGAAGCACAGTTTTGCAAGGTATAAAATTATTGATTGTTAAAAAAACAAGTTCCACTATATCCTCCCATTGCCTTCCAGCTTCTTGGATTCTCTAGGGAAACCCGCTAATTCTATCTTGTTCCTGATCAACTGTTTCTCTCTGAACACTCACGAAATTGCCTCTTGCTATTTGTTTTACAGTAGTTTGACTACTATAGTTCCTCTTATCTGTGGTTTCCCTTTCTGTAAGCTTTAGAAAATTCCAGAATGAGTAACACATGAGTTTTAAATTGCAAAGTGTTCTGAGTAGCATGATGCAGTCTCACCCCACCCCACCCCACCCCTCCAGGGCATGAGCCTCTGCCTTCTCTAGCAGTTTCCAAATTGATATACTGTTTTTGTAATACCTTTCTGTTAATTGTGAGTTGCCATCTTTGTTGAGAGACTGACTGTCATGATAGTGCTCCACTGTGTAGAAGAGAACATCTCTCCACTTACTCATGCACCACATTTTGTTTGTGCCCATGTTGCATTGTTAGCACCTTGGAGCCTAAGAATAGAAGACACACCTTGACCCTCTCCTAATGGAAGATATGATTTCCCATGAGACTATGACTCAAGAAATTGAGATGTGTTTAATAAGTTTAGGATGAAACTCTTTCACAAATAACCTCAAGAGAAAGTACCAGTGACTAGGAAGTCAATTCTACTTCGTTGTAATGCTAAAATGTCCACCAGGAAGGAAGTTGAACCTCGTTTCCATAGTATATGGTTGTATGCCAAAGTGTCCTTTAAGAATGGCTCATGTGTCAACAAGGCAGTCTGGTGTATGCTTAACGCCCAGGATTGAACCTAATTTCATCTGACAACACAAGGTAAACCTCCACCCCCGCCACAATGCCACCATGATCTGAGGGATGAGATATCAGTCCCTGACCATAATGAGGAGCCAGTGGAGGCCCTTGTTCTCTCCAAAAGAAAAATGCTATAGTTGTCATCCATGGGAGAATTTAAGCCTCATTCTCATACCATGTAATACATGCAGAAGCACATATTTCTCGTGATCCTGGGCTAACACTTTCACAACCTCTACCGATTACTTGGCTGTGAGAGTTTGAAAGCTTCTAAGAAAAAATTTCAGTGGTCAATTCTGCTCATTATTTATTTATTTGTTTTGGGCACTAGGGATTGAACCCAGGGCTGCTTAACCACTGAATCACATCTCCAGGCAGCTTCCCGTTTTAAATATATACTTTATTTAGAGACAGGGTATCACTTGGTTGCTTAGTCCTGACTAAGTTTCTGAGGCTACCTTTGAACTCACGATCCTCCTGCCTTAGCCTCCCAAGTTGCTGGGATCATGAGCATGCACCATTCTGCATGGCTCAGTTAATTTTCCTTAATGATAAAAATAATGATTGTTTTGATGATAAGGGTTGAAGTCAAGAAGTCAGAGAAAAGTTGATTTCTATTTGTTTCTTAGTCCCCACCAGTTTAAGATAGAGCCAGTAAGGGTCCGTACCAATGCTGGATGTGAAGAGAGTTATAGAAAAACTTCCATATGAAGTTGATTGCAAGTAATAGAATGGATATCTGGCCAAGGACAAGGAGTCAAAGGCCACTTCAAACGTCTTGATGACAAAATATGAGAACCCAGATAAAAAACAAGTTTGTGGGAGGAGAAAAGTGAAGACCGAGTCCAGCAGTGGAGATATCTTGCAGTTTTCATTCACCGTAGGTGGGTGGCTTGTTCCAGGCCAGCAATCCCCAAAGGATTGCAAAGTGCATCAATTTATGCATACAGTTTGCAGACAGCCTGCTCACCTCCTCCTATAATTTAAATGATCTCTGTGTTACTAGTACAATTTGGGGCTCAGTGGCAGAGTGCTCACCTAGCACTTGTGAGGCACTGGATTTGATCCTCAGCACCACATGAAAATAAATAAATAGAAAAAGGTATTGTGTCCATCTACAACTAAGAATATCTTTTTAAAAACCTGGTACAAAGTAACCACTATGTAAGTAGCCATTATACCATTGTAATTATTGGGAAAAAGTCTGTATATTTACTTGGTACACGAGCGAATCATGTTCAAATCCTTCCCAGCCACCAGGGTTTGAGACCTTGGGTGCAGAATCCAGGCATGTGGCCACAGGTATTTCCAATCCCTGGAGAACACCCAGGGCAGGTTGTCTAGAAAAGGCTTAGAAATATGTTGTAGGAATTCCAATAACATCTTGCCCAGAGAGAGAGGCTAGTAGAGGGTCAGAGATTGCACCTGGGAAAGCAGCAGGTGACAGGCAGAGCCTTGAGTGTTGGGATGACAAAGAGGGCAGGCAGAACCTTTGGGGACACAGGGACGGTGGGCAGATATTGTGATGGAGAAACACTGAATGCTTGGGGAAGCAGACAGAGAAAAAGATGTCACCGTTAATAAAATAAAAAATGGGTACAGAATAGATTTAGAAGCTCAGGTAGTCTTGATCTTCAAACTCCTCCATTCCAGAAGATTGCATTCCCCTTTCAGAGCAGAATGCACAGTGGGGTTTTTTGTTTTTGTTTTTGTTTTTATTTTTGTTTTAGAAAACTGGTAAAAGTGTTCACTGGTTTTGAAAGATGATTTATGGCCCATGAATAAGGTTCTCTTGAGTTTCTGGTCACATAGTATTGGTCTCTACTCTTTTACATTTTCAATGAATATTGAACACCTGGCCTACCAGTGGATACTACATTTTATAAGCCAATGACTGTATTTTCAAAATGCAAAATTATTAGGGAATTCTATGGAATGGTACATAATTGGTTCTCAAAGATGCAGCTCATGCCTGCCTTGTTCTATCTATCTATCTATCTATCTATCTATCTATCTATCTATCTATCTATCTATCTATCTATATATCTCTCTATTTTCAGTGCTCATGGTAGCTCTACCACTCAGCTACATACTAATAGAAATAGGTAGCATGCAGACATGGTTGATGGGATCATGCAGATCAGTGAGTCATTTTATAAACCTGCCCTCTGTGCAGACCCCCACTTTTCTTTTAGAAACGTAATTTACCTAGAGCCATGCCTGGGTCACCTTGATGTGCTAGATTCCATTCCTCAGCAAACAACCTGTGATTTATATGAGCAATACAGGTCTCTTTACCAGTGAGAACACAAATTACCCTGGTGGGGACAAATTCTGGGACACTTTCACAGACTAGATTCCAGAACTCAAGAAGATAGGATGATTGCACCTAACCATCAAATATGTAAGAACCGTTCCAGACCAGCGTGGGCCAAAGTGACCTAGAGTTGTCTTAGATCTTTGACATGTCAACTTGCTGTTCCTGTCACTAGTGTGCACCTGATAACTACTATTTCATACACATCCCTCAATCTATCTGGTATTAGTTTATTTAAAGACATAGGGAAGGGAAAGAGGTACAATCTCAAGCAGGAGTGTCCTTTCTGATAGTATGATGTGCCCCTATTTTCCTACTGGTGCCAGAAAAGGTCAAATTAGAACTGGTCAGTGCAGAGCAAGGTGAATTGAGAGTTGCATTTATATATTTAGAATATCATCTTAAACTTTTCATAATGAGTTTTTTTCTATTGATTTTTAAAAACTAAATGACAGCAGAATGCATTACAATTCTTATTACACATATACAGCACAATTATTCATATCTCTGTTTGTATATAAAATACATTGACACCAATTCGTGTTTACATACATGTACTTTGGATAATGATTTCCATCACATTCCACCATCCTTGCTAATCCCCTGCCTCCTCCCTTCCCCCCCACCCCTCTGCTCTATCTAGAATTCATCTATTCCTCCCATGCTTCCCCTCCATACCCCACTATAGTCAGCCTCCTTATATCAGAGAAAGCATTTGGAATTTTTTGTTTTGGGATTGGCTAACTTCACTTAGCATTATCTTCTCAAAGGCCTTCCATTTACGAGCAAATGCCATGATTTCATTCTCTTTTGTTGCTGAGTAAAATTCCATTGTGTATATATAACGCATATTTTTTTATCCATGCATCCACTAAAAGGCATCTAGGTTGGCTCCATAATTTAGCTATTATGAATTGTGCTGCTATAAACATTGATGTGGCTGTGTCCCTGTAGTGTGCTGATTTTAAGTCCTTTGGGGTTAGACCGAGGAGAGGAATAGCTGGGTCAAATGGTGGTTCCATTCCCAGATTTCCAAGGAATCTCCATACTGCTTTCCATATCGGCTGCACCAATGTGCAGTCCCACCAGAAATGTATGAGTGTGCCTTTTCCCCACATCCTCGCCAACACTTATTGTGTTTGTCTTCATAATAGCTGCCATAATAAAGTTTTATTACAGTAAATTCACACACACACACACAAACACAAACACACACACACACACTCAGGTTTTCCCTTAGTGTCTCTGGACAAGACCATGTGGAGTAGGAACCTACAAATATGATGAAGTAGGAATTGGTCCATGGGCAGGCCCCTCTAAAATCACCCACAGCATCTCCCATGAACATGAGGAGCAAATCGGGTGTGAGGCCTAGAGATGTCAGAGAAGCCTCACTGTTTCCTCCCTCCCTCTTGATAGTGATTTCTGGGCCAATAAACTTTGCTCTACTTTCATTATATTTTATGTATTATCTAAAATCATCTCTGGCTTTTTAAAAATTTTTATTTTTACATATGACCTTTATTTTTAAAAATAGTTTTTAGTTGGACAAGATACCTTTATTTTATATATATATATATATATATATATATATATATATATATATATATATATATATATATATATATTTCCCCCTGTAGTGCTGAGGATTAAACCCAGTGCCTCACAGGTGCTAGGCAGATTCTCTGTCACTGAGCCACAACCCCAGTCGCTTGTTTTTAATTTCAAAATTTGTGGGCATTCCTGCATTCTGGTGATTTATGAACCTCTTCCTTTGAGGTTCAGTGTAACTTTATTCTTGGTATCCAACATTTCTGCCTCAACCAGACATGTTCCTAGGTTCTTTATGAACCTCAAGTGTTGCTAGAGAAATTATTAAAAGCAAATAGAGCAGTGTTTTCAGGAAGGAAGTCTTAAGAGAATGCTCATTATTCGATTTCTTTTTTTACTTATGTATTTAGCCATGGACTCATATGGTTTTTGTAGTTATCCTCAAATGTGGTCCACAAACCAGCAGATTTCAGAAACTTTTCATGTTGACAGCTATTTTCAAATGGTGGAATTCTGTTTGAGGCACATTCGACTGAGGGTAAACATTAAGATGCTTTTAAAGTGCTTATGAATTTTCCTGGCTAGAATATTGCAGAGGGTTTTGCCTGTTTTCTCGCCACTCTGCCTATCTCATTGGTGTTGAAAAACCTCTCAGATGCAAGGAATGCACCCCAGAGGACAGCTCCTGCAGTTGGCCACCCACAGACCCCCACACCCACCGATTCAATTCTCCATTCCCCTTTAATTGGGTGTCAGGTGCTACTGGATTGTTAATTATTGGGTAAAACCCAGTGTTTTATCCTCAAGAAACCCAATGTCTAGCTTGTTAGTTTTGTCTTTTTGTCATAACAAGACAAAAACCATTGTGTTGGTTTTTACTTTTCCTTGCCTCTCAAGACAAATCTGAGCTCCATCCACGGACGTATATCTAGTGGCACTGGTAGCTTAGGAAAATTTCTAATTTTCTTTAAGAAAACTAACAGCAAGAATAATTTCCCTCATGGGGGACGGAGTGGTTCTGGTCCCAAGGTGTCCCCACCTCTTTCCTTCTTCTCACCCACATAATCTTCTCATCATGGGCCAGACAACCGTGTACTGCTCATCCCTGGAATCCTGGGCATGTGCCTTCACCTTCTAAGTCTTCCTTCAGGAGAAATGTTCCCATTTCACAAATTCAGGAAAACTGGTTCCCCAAACACCTGGGCTGCTGTTACTGAGAAGCAAAAGAAAAAAAATATTGAAGATGGGGGCTGGGGCTGGGGCTCAGGTGTAGAGCTCTTGCCTTGCACGTGCGAGGCCCATGGTTCCATCCTCAGCACCACAGAAAAATAAATGGATAGAATAAAGGTATTGGGTCTGACTCCAACTAGAAAAATTTAAAAAAAAATACTGAAAAGGCAATGGATCTAGCACGTTGGGAAATGCAAATTAAAACTGCATTGAGCTTCTCTTTCACTCCAGTTAGAATGGCAATTATCAAGAATACAGTAACAATAAATTGGTGAGGATGTGGGGGACAGGGAATGCTCACACCTTGTTGGAGGAACTGCACATTGGTGCAACCCCTCTGGAAAGCAGGATGGAGATTCCTCAAGAAACTAGGACTGGAACCACCATCTGACTCAATTATCCCACTCCTCAGCATAAAGAGGATAAAATCAGCATACTACAGGGACACAGCAACATCAATGTTTATGAGAGAACAACTCACACTAGCTAAGCTATGGAGCCAGCCTAAATGCCCATCAACAGAAGAATAGATAAAGAAATTGTGGTATATATACATGATGGAATATTACTCAGCTTTAAAAAGGATGACTTCATAACATTGGCCAGTAAATGAATGTATCTGGAGATTATCATGCTAAAGTAAAATAAGGCAATCCCCCAAAACCAAAGGTAACATGTTTTCCATGACATGCATTATCTATATCACAAGGAAGGTGGAGGGCAAGAAGAGAAATTCTGTAAATGAGACAAAGGGGCACAACAGGAAGGGAGGGGAGATAAGAACAGAAAAGACAGTAGCATGAAGTGACCATAATGTTTCTATTTAATTATATGAAAATACCTAAGTGAATCTACTCATCATGCCCACTCACAAGAATGGGATCCTAAGGAGAATAAGTTATATTTTATGTTTGGATAAGTTTACCACAATGGATTCTATGGCCATGTATAACTAAGGAGAAACAATAAAATAGAAAAAGAATTAAAAGTACTGAAAAGGACCATGGGACCAAATTGATAGCATCCTAGCCAGATGAGGAAATGTCTTTAGGTACATTCCAGAATTTTCTAAACCGCTCCCCCATTGGATGCTGCCAAAGGTGTTGGAGCCTGTGGGAATGTGGAGGTTCAGAGTGCTGCATGGAGAAGAAAGGACCCCCCACCCGCATTCATCTGCAGGTGCAGGGGTCCCAGAGGGCAGGTAACCTCGAGGCCTCCACTGTTAACTAAGGCAGAGAGGAGCAGGGTGCATTCGAGGCTATGGAGCTATTTACCAAGTTAGGAAAAACTTGAATTGGCTTAACTGGACTCCCAGTCAAATGCAAATTGTTTTTCCTTAAAGAGAGAGACCCTTGAGCCCCTCTTAATGAGAAGTCTTCTCTGTATTATGTGACTTTTTGCACCACTGAATTGGGGGGACAAGACGCAGAGCTCTCTTTGGAGACACATTGACTTTGTTTGCATCAAGACAAGCAGGTAAGATCTCTCTCTTTTTTTCTTGATAAGTGCAGCATATTCAGCTGATACTAAGGATGCACACCTGGGCAGGGTGTGTCTGGTTTTTGGAGAGGGCAGGATCCCATTGCCTGGGATCCAGGGGGACTGGAGGGATCCAAGGAGAGCACCCAGGGTGGCCTTGATCTGTGCAAGGCTGTTATCCTGTGACCACCACAGGTATTTCTCTCAAAAAGAAAGAACGAAAAAAAGTGGCATGTGCCTGTCATTGCAGCGGTGGGGAGGCTGAGGCAGGAGGATGGCAAATTCAAAGTCAGCCTTAGCAAAAGCAAGGTGCTAAGCAACTCAGTGAGACCTTGTCTCTAAACTTCAAACAAGGGCTGGGGAAGGGACTCAGAGGTCAAGTCCTCTGAATTCAACCCCCAGTGCGCCGGAGAGTGAGGGAGCCAGGGTGCAGCTGGGGTTTAGCCAGGTCTGCGCTCTCGGGTCTCTTCTGTGCTGATCTCCTTATTTCTGCCTCCAACTCAATATAGGCTCCAGACACAGATTCAACTCAGCTGGAGGAACATCAGCTCTCATGCTGCCAACCTGGTCGGAGCCTCCTCCAGGGCGCCTGCCAGTCCCCGTGAGCCTTCACCAGCACTGGCCTTGATGCACTGGGCAGTTCCCAAGGGAGGAAAGGCCAGTTCTTGCTTGGAGAATTTTGCACAGATGAACAGAGGACAAGTCAGCACCCTAAGACGCTCTGGTTGGTCTTATTATAGGAGGAGGCCCAGGTGGTGAAACTTTCAAGAAATGACTTCAATTTCCTAACTTCAAAACCCAACAGAACTTAGAATTCTGGTCACCCTAACCCAATGCGCAGACCTCAAAAGGAAAAGAAAAAAAGCTGTACCCAAACCCTGCCATTCTGGCCTCCTTCTTGCCTGAAGAGGATATCACCCGCTGTCACTCAAAAAGAAGGCTCCCTGGGGTCGGGCGGGGGGGGGGAGGCGGAGCAGAGACTGACTGAAGCCCTGTCCAATCAGAAGCCCCCGTGCCGAGCTCTGTCCAATCCTGAGCGCAGCCAGCGAGCAAGGGGCGGGCCTCCGTGCTGTGGATGGGATTTATTTCTCTAAGGTCCGTGCTTCTAGGATTTCTGCAGTTAGACTCCAAGCTTCACTCCGTTAGGTGCCCGGGATCCCAGGTGACCCTGCCTTGCAGGGACTGAAGCTCCCCAGGGCAGGCTTGGCTGCTGGGCACCAGGGAATGGTGAGTGTGCATTGGCACCTGGTGCCTGGACAGGGAGGCTCGGGAGGGAGGTTGGGCAGGGAGAGGGTCGGGAGGGACCCACTGTAGCGGGAACCCAGTTGGCCGACCCCGACTCCGAGCGCTCTCTGTGTCCTCAAGCATGAGACCCTGGGGGACAGCGCCCTTCAGTCCCCCTGGCCAGCCGGGTGGGGGGCGTGACACTGGCCGAGACCCCTTGCAGCCTCCTCAGCCCCTGCTGGAGTCCTATATATCTGGCAGGTGAGCGCGGCTGCCCAGCGTCATCCTGGGCTGTGGTGATTGACAGGTGGGAATTAGGGAAATGCAGAATCTAATCTCCAAACCTTGGGATGGCACACACCTGTCATCCCAGCGGCTGGGTGGTGCATGGTGCTGATGCAGGAGGACTGTGAGATGAAGGCCAGCCTCAGCAAGTGGGTGAGGCACTTAGACTCAGGGAGACCCTGCCTCGAAATAAAATGCAAAATAGGGCTGGGGATGGGGCTCAGTGGTCGAGGGCCCCTGAGTTCAATGCCCAGTACCCCCCCCCCCGCCAAAAAAAAATCAAATCTCCAAACACCATTTTCCTGCAGCAGGGAAGCTGCGGAGAACAGGGACCTTGCCTATTCCTGAGCTAGTTTTGTGGAATTTGTTTTATTTTTATTTTATTTATTTATTTTATTTATTTTTTGTAGTTAACAGAAGGGTGCTTTACCACTCAACTCAGCTCTGTCCCTGGTAGTTTTTAGTTTTTTTTTTTTTTTTTTTCTGAGCGCAGGTCTAGCTAAGTTGCTGAGATTGGCCTGGTTAGGGTTTGATTGACAATGACTTTTCCATTGCAATTAAGTGTATGATTTTTACATCCACGTGGGTTCGTGGGTGGACTTTGTTGACGTCGTGATTCCTCGATGACAATTGTAACAGTACAGCTTCACAATGCACCTGTTGGATAATAACTTCTTCTTTTTCTTTTTCTTTTTTTGCTCTTAAAATTTTTGCTCTTATAATTCAAAAGTTTCTTGGATAAGTTTACATATATTTAACTGTGGATGAATTTTAGGACTGGGTCCTTCCATTAAGAGTAAAGCATGCTGGATTGTTTATTAGTGCATCAGAGTTATACATAACACCACCTGCATATGGCACCCGTGTAAAACTTACCCATGGTATTTTATAATATTTTTGAGCTGAATGTACCATGAGTACTAACTTATTATCCTGTTCATATGAACTGATTTGAGTAAGTCCCTGTGGTGGGGGACTATCATGTGTCTTTAATGGCAAAACAGTTTCCACAAATAGTTAAGACTACTTAAACTCCTTGAGTTTATTAGAATTCTTTTGTTTCCTATCTTCATTGATACTGTTTCTTTTTCTCTCTGATATGGTTTTAGTTTACATTTCTCCGGTTTCTAAAGATGTTGGATTCTTCTTATTCTTATTATAGAACACATGGGTATCTCCTTGACAAATTGGCAGCTCAAGTCTCCTCCCTGAATTTCTTCTGTGGTGGATTTGGGTGTCTTGACTATGAAAATCATCACTCCATGTGCCCTTTTCCTTCCCAAGGGGGCTGGGATCTGCAGGGGTCTCAGGTTTTTCTCCCCCTTGAGGTTTTCTTTGTTTTGGAAGGGGGGGCATGGGGGCATAGTGGATTGAAACCAGAGCCCCTTTCCCACTGAGCTACATCCCTCGTACTTTTTATCATTTATCTTGAGACAGAGGCTGAGTCTGGCCTAGAACTTGTGCCTCAGCCTCCCCGAGTGGCTGGTATTACAGGTGTGGCCCTCCTGCCTGGGCCCCCCTGAATGTTCTAAATGTAAGGGAAGCAAAATGTCAGATTCAGAACCACATCTCCCAGATGAAACCTGTACATATGTATCAATGAATTCCTCAAATTCAAGTCCCCTGTCCCCATTTCCAGTAAAAATATGTGTGTGCATGTGTGTGTGAATGTGTATTCTCCCTTTCTCTCCCAGGCCAGACACCTTGTCAGAATGTCTTTGGGCTGAGTGCCCCCCCCCTGTGGACTGCATGTCCCAGGGGTGTCATGCCCTCTGTGATATTCTTCTGGTCCTATTTTGGCTCTGCCTGACACAAGGAGCCCACACCTGGGTCATCTGAGGTCTCTTGAGCATCTGGTAAATCTCAGCCACCTGTTGACCTATGAGCAGGTGCATTTAGGGGAAGTAGTTTCTCAGGGGAGCAGGTGACTGCTCTGCGGCTGCGAGGAGTCTCCTTATCCAGAAGCCACTTCAGAAGTTCCCTTGTCCTGGCTCCTGTGTATCCTGGAACAGCGATGGGCATGCAGCCATTTATTAACACACTGGTTCAAGTTCCTTTGGAAATGCGTCCAGAGTGGTTGTTACTCTGTTGAATTTTAAAGAACTCCATGCTATTTTAATAATGGCTGCACTAAGCTTATATTCTAGCCCCATGTGAGCAGGTCTCTTTCTCCATACCCATATCATTGGAGGACTAGTTCCTTTTCCTGTTTGATAGGAGCCTTTCCCACAGCTGGGCTCAGGCTGCAGAAGCTCTCCTACTTGGCTGGGGGCTGAATTCCTGATGCAGTTGGTTAGAACCCAGGCTGCCTGTGCTCACTGCAAGAAGGTGGTGTGAGCCTATTCTAGAAAGAAACAGGGAGCTGGGGTTTTAATCATTTTTCTTCACTCCTTGTGGAGATTGTAGCCCAGGGAAATACTTACACACCAATGTGAAGCCCCTCCTTTGTGATCCAGGGAGATTTGCACATGCACAGTTGCCATTGCTCCCAAAGCTTGGTGGGTTAGGATGGAGTCCATGGAATGGGAAAAATGTTGGGACCCTTAGTGCCTGGACATACTTCTTCCAGAAATAACTGGTCAGGCCTGGAGTTATTACTGAGGTAGCGGGGAGAGGGCTCAGGCAGGGCTGCTGGGTGGACTGCATTTGTCCTGTCTACCCTTAGGGACTGGCTAGAGAGGAGCTCAGCTGTTAGCAATCACAGTTTGTAGATCATGCTGGCAAACCCCTTCTAGGGATAAACTGGGACCCTTGATCTCACTCCCCTTCTGCCCTGGTCCCATGGATAAAGCTCATGACCCACCACAGCCATAGAAAACCACCCCTTTTCTCTCATCCTGGTACGTTGTGTATATCTGGTTCTTTATGTGCACCAGAGAAATCGCATTTCCAGCTACAAGTCATTTAGTTTTCAATGTGCTCCATTTGTGACCTCAATCAATTTTCCTCTACTCTGGGTGACACTGGATTGGGGTATTCTGTCCCAATTATGTGTCACATTGCTCAAGGCAGGTCTAATGCCCAGGTGTCCCCCAACTTTGCCTGCCCTTCGGACAGTAGATATTTTCTCAGTGGTCCAATGCATAGGTCTCTCAATCCATGTATAACTTTATTTAAGAGAGACTCCAAACAGAAGTAGGTGTTTATTTGGTGTAGTATAATCCAGTACAATGCATGTCCTGCACCCAAGCCCTACCAGTGCTCTGCACCTCCAGTTCCCACACCTCCCTTCATGCTGGATTGTCTCATTCATTCACATCAAACCCTCTGCTGGAGATGGTTGCATATACACAGGCCTTTTCATTGCACTTCATAATAAAAATGACATTTACGTAATATGGAGTCATCTATGAAATTTCTGCATTGTGATTATTTTGGGTCCTCAAATTACTGCAATACGATAATTTTATAATATGCATTAGTACCTGGTAATGATAGCTCCTGATTTTGCTCTTAGAGTTCAGAATTCTTGGCTAATTTCATATCAATTTAACCTTCCAGGAGAATTTTCAAACTGTTTGCTTTGGTCCCTTCTTCAATTACAAGGAAATCATGGTGAAATTTTGATGGGGTGTTATCATAGATGAACCTGAGAGAAGCCATCCTCTTTATAATGAGGAGTCCTATCTATTCCCAGGGTATGTAATTCAGTCTTTTATGTGCTCATCTGTATTTGCATTATTTCAATTCTGAAGATGCACTTTGTAAGTATGAGTATGTGTGAAATGTAACATTTATGTGACATCTATATAAAACTGACATGGTGTTTCATAGTATTTGTCAAACTATATGCCAAATGGCAAACAAAATATGGCTGTTTGCCAAAAATGGTTATTTTCCATAGTTTATTATTTATCTATTCCCAAATGGACATCCTCTGTCACCAGGCCCCACGTTTTGGCTCTGGAGGAGCATGCTGTGTCCCCATATGCACAGGTGCTGTAGTGTCCACATCTGTTTCTGTGTACCTTCATCATAACCCCACATGTTCTTCAACACTGTCTCAATTTGTGTGTACAATGTGACTTTATTGAATAGTCCCTCATTTCTAAAGATGTTGATTGCTTTGTGATGATGGGACATTTAGATACCTGCTATTTGAAGGGGCTGTTCACGGCTCTTTCCTGCGTTTCTCTCACAGTCTCTGTTCCCTTTCTTAGAAGAGTTTGGTTAAAGGTGAGGCAGTTGGTTTATTTCATTTGTCACTTCTCCTTGCACCTTTAATGGAGTCATTTGAGGAATAGAATTTTTGTTTTCATATATAAAATTTATAAATTTAAAAATATTTTTTTTAACTTTGAAAAAAAACTTTTTTGTACTTTTTTCTTTTTGTGAAATGGGGGGGGGGTTGGAAATAGGGTGTCCTATTACTGAACTATATCCTCAGCCCTTTTTAAATTTTTATTTAAAAATTTAGATTTTTAAATTATTTCTTAATTTTTTTTAAAAAAAATTACTATTACCTACTTTTAAAAAAATTAGGGTTTCACTCAGTTGCTGGGGTCAGCTTCACAATTGCGATCCCCCTGCCTCAGCCTCCAGACCACTGTATATATCATGTGTGTAGCACCACAAGCATCCTGACTCACAATTTTTTTCTTTTTCTTTCTCTCTCTCTTTGTCTCTTTCTTACTTTCTCTTTCTTTCTTTCTTTCTCTCTTTCTTTCTTTCTCTCTTTCTTTCTTTCTTTCTTTCTTTCTTTCTTTCTTTCTTTTTCTTTCTCTTTCTCTTTCTATTTCTCTTTCGATCTTTCTCTTTCTCTTTTTCTCTTTTTCTCTTTCTCTCTTTTTCTCCCTTTCTTTCTCTTTCTTTCTTTCTCTTTTTTTCTCTTTTTCTTCTCTTTGACTCTCTCTTTGACTCTCTTTGAATCTCTTTCTCTCTCTCTCCCCTCCCTTTCTCTCTCCCCTCCCCCTCCCTTTCTCTCTCCACCCTCTCCCCCCTCCCCCCTACCCCTCTCCCCTTCTCTCCTCCTCTCTTCCCTACCCCTCTCCCCTTCTCTCCCCTCTACCCGTCTCCACCCCTCTCCCTTACCCCTCTCTCCCCTACCCCATCTCCCCCTCTCTCCCCCTCTCTTTCTCTTTCTCCCTATTTCTCTTTTGATCTCTCTTTCTCTCTCTTTCTCTTTCTCTTTCTCTCTCTCTCCCTCTCTCTCCCTCTCTCCCCTCCCTCTTTCTTTCTCTCTTTCTCTTTCTCTCTCCCTCTCTCCCCTCCCTCTTTCTTTCTCTCTCTTTCTTTTTCTCTCTCTCCCTTCTCTCCCTCTCCCTCCCTCTCTCTTTTTTAAGTCATGATTTATTTTTAAAGATTTTGTTTTATATTTTTATACTTTTTATTATTTTTTAAATACACGACAACAGTGGAATGCATTATAATCCTTATCACCCATAGAGCTGAATTTTTCATATCTCCGTATATAGAGTATGTTCACATCAATTTATGCCATTAGACATGTACAATTTTGCATTTTAATTCTTAATACATGTATATATCAATATTTCATCTGACTTTGTATATAAGGTATGTTGGCACCCAATTCAAGTCTTCATACATGTACTTTGAATAATGATGTCCATAACATTCCACCACCCTTGCTCATCCTCTTCCCCCTCCCTTTCCCTCCCACCCCTCTGCCCTATCTAGAATTTATTTAATCCTCACATGCTCACCCTCCCTACCCCACTGTGAGTCAGCCTTCTTATATTAGAGAAAACATTTGACATTTTTTTGGGGGGATTGGCTAACTTCACTTAGCATTATCTTCTCCAATGTCATCCATTTACGTGCAAATGCCATGATTTTGGTCTTTTTTAATGCTGAGTAATATTCCATTATGTATACATGCCATTTTTTTTTTAAATCCAGTCATCTACTGAAGGGCACAGTTATTGTGAATTGTGTCTCCACAGTTATTGTGAATTGTGCTGCTATAAATATTGATCTGGCTGTGTCAGATTGTGCTGTTTTTAAGTTTTTTGGTATAGTCCGAGAAGGAGAATACCTGGGTCAAATGGTGGCTCCATTCCCAGATTTCCAAGGAATCTCCATACTGCTTTCTATATTGGCTGCACCAATTTGCAGTCGCACCAGCAATGTGTGAGTGTAGCTTTTCCCCCACATCCTCGCCAATGCTTATTGTTGTTTGTCTTCATAATGGCTGCCATTCTGACTGGACAAGATGGTATCTTAGAGTGGTTTTGATTTGCATTTCTCTGATTGCTAGAGATGATGAACATTTTTTCATATAATTGTTGATTGATTGTGTATCCTCTTCTGAGAAGTGTCTGTTCAGGTCCTTGGCCCATTTATTGATTGAATTATTTGGGGTTTTTTTTGGTGTTAAGAGGTTTGAATTATTTATATACCCTAGAGATTAGTGCTTTATCTGATGTATGAGGGGTAAAAGTTTACTTCCAGGAAGTAGGCTCTCTATTTTATTGTTTTTTTTTTTTTTGATAAAATGCTTTTTACTTTGAATCCATCCCATTTGTTGATTCTTGGATTTAATTCTTGTGCTATAGGAGTGTTATTAAGTAAGTTGTGGCCTAATCCCACATAATGGAGATTAGGGCCTACTTTTTCCTTCTATTTGGAGAGTCTATGGATTAATTCCTAGATCCTTGATCCATATTGAGTTAACTTTTGTGCGTGGTGAGAGATAGGGGTTCAATTTCATTCTGTTGCATATGGATTTCCAGTTTTCCCAGCACCATTTGTTGAAGATGCTATCTTTTCTCCGGTGCAAATTTTTAGCACCTCTTTCTAATATAAAATAATTGTAGTTTTGTGGGTTGGGCTCTGTGTCCTCAATTCAGTTCTGTTGGTTGATCAGCCTGTTTTGATGTCAGTACATGCTGTTTTTGTTACTATGGCTCTGTAGTATAGTTTAAGATTTGGTATAGAAATGCCACCTGCCTCCCTCTTCCTGCTAAGGATTGCTTTGGCTCTTCTGGGTCTCTTATTTTTCCAGATGAATTTCATGATGGCTTTTTCTAATTCTATGAGGAATGTCATAAGGATTTTGATCAGAATCGCATTAAATCTGTAGAGTGCTTTTGGTAGTAGGGTCATTTTAGTAATATTAGTTCTGCTTATTCAAGATCAAGTTAAATCTTTCCATCTTCTAAGGTCTTTGATTTCTCTATAGTGTTCCATAGTTTTCATTGTATAGATTATTCACCTCTTTTATTGACTTCCAAGTACCTTTTTTTGAGGATATTGTGAATGGGGTAGTTTTCCTCATTTCCCTCTCAGAGGATTTGTCAGTGATACACAGAAATGCCTTTGATTTATGGGTATTGATTTTATATCGTGTCTCTTTGCTGAATTCTAGTTCTAGATGTTTTCTAGTGAAGTTTTTTGGGTCTTCTAGGTATAAAATCATATCTAGGTATAAAATCACCACCCATGCAAATCCCCTGCCCCTTCCCATACCACTCCTCTGCCCTAAATAGAATTCATCTCTTCCTCCCATGCTCCACCTCCCTAACCCACTATGAGTCACCCTCCTTATATCAGAGAAAACATTCAGCATTTGTTATTTTGTGTTTCACTAACTTCACTTAGCATTATCTTCTCCAATGCCATCCATTTACCTGCAAATGCCATGATTTTATTTTCTTTTATTGCTGAGTAATATTCCATTGTGTACAAATGCCATGTTTTCTTCATCCATTCATCCACTAGAGGGCATCTATGTTGGTTCCACAGTTTAACTCTTGTGAATTGTGCTGCTAAAAACATTGTGACTGTGTCCCTGAAGTATGCTGTTTTTAAGTCCTTTGGGTATAGACCGGAGGGTGGGATAGCTGGGTCAAATGGTGGTTTCATTCCCAGTCACTTTGCCAATTTTTATTTGCTTCTTTTGTTCCAATTTCATTGCTTTCAGCTCTGATTTTAATTATTTTCTGTCCTTTACTGCTTTTGGTTTTAATTGTTTTTCCTAGGGCTTTGAGATGTAATTTTAGGTCATTTATTTGACTTTTTCTTTTTTTAAGGAATGAACTCCATGCAATGAACTTTCCTCTTAGTAATGCCTTCATAGTGTCCCAGAGATTTTGATATGTTGTATCTGTGTCCTCATTCACCTCTAAGAATTTTTAAATCTCCTCTTTGATGTTTTCTGCAACCCATTGTTCATTCACTAGCATATTATTTAGTCTCCAGGTATAGGAGTAGCTTCTATTTTTATCATTGATTTCTAATTTCGTTCCATTATGATCTGATAGAATGCAGGGTAGTATATTTACTTTTCTGTATTGCTTAGAGTTCCTTTTTGGCATGACATATGGTCTATTTTAGAGAAGGATCCATTTGCTGCTGAGAAGAAAGTGTCTTTGCCTATTGAAGGATGAAATAGTCTATGTATGTCAGTTAAATCTAAGTTATTGATTGTATTATTGAGTTCTATAGTTTCTGTCTGGATATTGTTTGGAAGATCAATCCAGTGGTAAAAGAGGTGTGTTAAAGTCACCCAGAATTATTGTCTTGTGGTCTACTTGGCCCTTAAACTTGAGAAGAGTCTGTTTGAACATAGATGCTCCATTGTTTTGGGGGTGTCTATATTTATGATTGTTCTCTCTTGTTGGTGTATCGTTCCTTTAAGCAGTATGTAGTGTCCTTCTTTATAGCTTTTGATTATCTTTCACTTGAAGTCCACATTATTTGATATAAGAATGGAAACTCCTTGCCTCCACAGTCCATGTGAGTGGTATGTGTTTTAATATTTATTTTTTGTATATGGACACAATACCTTTATTATTTAGTTTTATGTGGTGCTGAGGATCGAATACAGCACCTCACATGTGCTAGGGGAGTGCTCTACCACTGAGCCCCAGCCCCAGCCTGAGTGATATATTTTTTTTCTAACCTGTCACCTTCAGTCTGTGGGTGTCTTTTCCTATGAGATGAGTCTCTTGGAGTCAGCATATTGTTGGTCTTTTTTTTATCCAATCTGCCTGTCTTTTGATTGCTGAGTTGGAACTAAACTTTCAGGGTATTATTGAGACAAGATTTGTATTCCCAGTTCTTTTTGTTTATTTTTGTTATTTAACTAAGTCAGTTTCTCTTTGATAGGTTTTTCCTTTAGAGTGATACTACCCTTTTCTGATTTTTTATTGTTGTTCATTTCCTCCTCACGGAATATTTTGCCAAGGATGTTCTGTAGTGCAGGTTTCTGGTTGTAAATTCTTTTAAATTTGTGTATGATGGAAGGTTTTTATTTTGTCATAAAATAACATCTGAATCAAAATCTAATTGCTAATCAAAATTTAATTTTGTTGGGTATGATTCTTGGTTGGCATCCATTTCTTTCAGAGCTTGGTTTATATTGTTGCAGGATCTTGTAGATTTCAGGGTCTCAGAGCAGAAATCAGAGATCCTGATTGGTTTTCCCCATATATAATTTGATTCTTTCTCTTGTGGCTTTTGAAATGCTCTGCTCCTCCTGTATGCTAGGTGTTTTCATTATGATGTGCATTGGTGTAGACCTGTAGTGATCTTGTTCATTTGGTGTCCTATACGATCCTCGTATTTGATTTCCCAATTCATTCTACATGTTTCGAATTTTTTCTGGTATTATTTCATTGAATAGATTGTCCATTTCTGTAGTTTGGAACTCTATGCCTTCATCTATCCCAATAGTTGTTAAATTTGCGCTTTTCATAGTATCTCACAATTCTTGAATCTTCTGCTCATGGTTTCTTACCATCTTCACTGGGGTCAAGTTTATTTTTTCAAGATTACATATTTTGCCTTCAATGTTAGAGGTTCTGTCTTCCAAGTGATCTATTCTGTTGGAAATGCTTCCTATTGAGTTCTTAGTTTGGTTTACTGTTTCCTTCATTTCAAGGATCTCTGTTTTTTTTTTCCCAAAATCTCTATCTCCTTATTGAAGGAATCTTTTGCTTTCTGTATTTGCTTATGTAGCTCTTTATCAAAATCATCCTTTGCTGCCTGTATTTGCATTTATCCTGCTATTCTGACCATGGATTCTAATAATGTGGCATCTTTGTTTGGGACACGTTCTTTCTTGGTTTCTCATGTTGTTCATGTTTTTAAGATATATAGCCATGTAGGCTTATAGTGTTCCCAATGGGTTTCAATACCTTTCTTTTTAAAAATTTATTTATTTTTTTTAAATAGATGACAACAGTGGAATGAATTACAATTCTTATTACACACATAGAGCTCAATTTTTCATATCTGTACAGAAAGTATATTCATGCTAATTTATCCATTATATATGTACTCATTTCTGTCTGCAATACAACTCTTAATATATATATATATATATATATATATATATATATATATATATATATATATATATATATATTATCACAATTTTTCATATCTCTGGTTGTATATAAGGTATGTTGGCACCAATTTGTGTCTTCATACATGTACATTGGATAATGGTGTCATCACATTCCATTCCACAATCACTGCTAATCCCCTGCCTCATCCCCTCCCCTCCAACCCCTCTGCCCTATGTAGAATTCATCTATTCCTCCCATGCTCCCCCTCCCTACCCCACTATAGTCAGCCTCTTTATATCAGAGAAACCATTCAACATTTATTTTTTGGGATTGCCTAACTTCACTTCTCAAATACCATCCATTTATGTGCAATTGCCATGATTTTATTATTGCTGAGTAAAATTGCATTGGTTATATATGCCCCATATTTTTATCCATTCATCCACTGAAGGGAATCAGGGTTGGATCCACAGTTTGCTATTCTGTATTGTGCTGCCATAAACATCGACATGGCTGTGACCCTGTAGTATGCTGTTTTCAAGTCCTTTGAGAATAGTCCGAGAAGAGGAATAGCTGGGTCAAATGGTGTTTTCATTCCCAGATTTCGAAGGAATCTCTATACAGTTTTCCATGTTGTTTGCACCAGTTTGCAGTCCCACCAGCAGTGTATGAGTGTGCCTTTTCCCCCACATTATTGCCAACACTTGTTGTTTGTCTTTATGATAGCTGCCATTCTGACTGGAGTGAGATGATATCTTAGAGTGGTTTTGATTTGCATTTCTCTAATTGCAAGACATGATGAACTTTTAAAAAAAAATATTTGTTGATTGATTCTACATCATTTTCTGAAAAGCGTCTGTTCAGGTCCTTGGCCAATTTGTTGATTGGATTATTGGGTATTTTGGTGCTTAGCATTTTGAGTTCTTTATATATTAGATATTAGTTCTCTGTCTGATGTGTGAGGGGTAAAAATCTACTCCCAGGATTTAGGCTCTCTCTTCACCTCAGATTTTTTTTCTGAGAAGAAACTTTTTAGTTTGAATCCATCCCATTTGTTGATTCTTGGTTTTAATTCTTGTGCTATAGGCATCTTATTAAGGAATTTGGGGCGGCCTAGCCCCATGTGATGAAGATTATGGCCTACTTTTTCTTCTATTAGATGCAGAGTCTCTGGTTTAAATCCTAGGTCCTTGATCCACTTTGAGTTGAGTTTTGTGCATGGTTAGAGATAGGGTTTTAATTTCCTTTTTTGAAAATGGATGTCCAGTTTTCGCAGCATTGTTTGTTGAAGAGGCTATCTTTTCTCCAATGCATGTTCTTGGCACCTTTGTCTGATGTAAGATAATTGTAAATTTTTGAGTTAGTCTAAGTGTCCTCTATTCTGTACCATTGGTCTACTGGCCTGTTTTAGTGCCAATACCATGCTGTTTTTGTTACTATTGCTCTGTAGTATGGTTTAAGGTCTGGTATAGTGATACCACCTGCTTTGCTCTTCCTGCTTATAATTGCTTTAGCTATTCTGGGATTCTTATTTTTCCAGATGAATTTCATGATTGCTTTTTCTATTTCTATGAGAAATGTCATTGGGATTTTGATCAGAATTGCATTAAATCAGTATAGTGCTTTTGGTTGTATGGTCGTTTTGATAATATGAATTCTGCCTATACAATAGTAAGGTAGATATTTCCATCTTCTAAGATCTTCTTTGATTTCTTTCTTTAGGGTTCTGTAGGTTTCCTTATAAAGATCTTTCACCTCTTTCATTAAGTTGATTCCCAAGTATCTTATGTTTTCTTTTTTTGAAGTTACTGTAAATGGGGTAGTTTTTCATATTTCCTTCTTGAGGCTTTGTCACTGATATACAGAACTGCCTTTTTAAAATGTGTGTTAATTTTATATCCTGCTGCTTTGCTGAATTCATTTTCTAGTTCTAGAAGTTTTCTGGTTTTGCTTTTTGGGTCTTCTAGGTATAGAATCGTATTGTCAGCAAATAGTGCTAATTTAAGTTCTTTTCCTGTAGTTATTCCTTTAATTTCTTTCGTCTGTCTAATTGCTCTGGCCAGTGTTTCAAGAAATATGTTGAATAGAAATGGTGAAAGAGAGCACCCCTGTCTTGTTCCAGTTTTTAGAGGGAATGCCTTTAGTTTTTCTCCCTTTAGAATGATGTTGGCCTTAGGCTTAATGTAGAGAGCCAGTATGATGTTGAGGTATGTTTCTGTTATTTCAAGTTTTTCTAATTTTTTGAACATGAAAAGGTGCTGTATTTTGTCAAATGGTTTTTCTGTGTCTCTTCAGATGATCATATGATTCTTATTTTTAAGTCTATTGATGTGATGAATTACCTTTATTGATTTCTATATGTTGAACCAACCCTGTATTCCTGGACAAACCCCACTTCATCTTGGTGCACGACCTTTTTAATATGTTTTTGTATTTAATTTGGCAGAATTTTATTCAGAATTTTTGCATCTATGTTCATTAGAGATATTGGCCTGAAGTTTTCTGTCTTTCACTTGTCCCTGCCTGGTTTGGAGATCAGCATGATATTGGCCTTATTGAATGTTTTTGGAATTCTGATTCTTTCTGTATTTTCTGAAATAAATTGAAGAATATTGGTATTTTTGAATTCCTTCTTTAAACGTCTTTTTTAACTAGGCAGTGTATCCATCTGGGCCTCGGCTCTACTTGGTTGATAAGCTTCTGATGGCATCTTGTATTTCATCATTTAATATTTGTCTCTTTAAATTGTGTATATTTCCTGATTCAATCTGGGCATATCATATGACTTAAGACATCTGTTGATGCCTTCAGTGTCTTCTATTTTATTCGGGTATACATTTTCAAGATAATTTCTAAATATCCTCTCTATTTCTGTAGTGTCTGTTGGGATATTGCCTTTTTCATCATGTATGCTGGTAATTTGAAGTTTCTCTCTCCTTCCTTTCATTAGCATAGCTAGGGGTCTGTCAGAGAACCAACTTTTTGTCAAGGTTTAATTGTTTCTTTTAATTCAATTTCTGTTCTAATTTTAATTATTTCTTGCCTTCTACTGCTTTTGCTCTTGATTTGTTCTTCTAGGGCTTTGAGATGAAGTATGAGATCAATGATTGACTTTTTCTTCTTTTAAGGAATGAACTCCATGCAATGAATTTTTTTCCTTGTACTGCTTCCATAGTGTCCAAGAGATTTTGATATGTTGTGTCTATGTTCTTGTTTACCTCTAAGAATTTTTTATTCTCCTCCTGGAAGTCTTCTGTAACCCATTGTTCATTCTATTATACCAAATTGATTCACTCATTGAACTGCTTATAGAATTTGAAATATTTCAAGTTTGTCTTTTCACGAGGTGGAAGTGTCAGTTTACATGTCTCCAAACATTAATATTTTATGAATATTTTACACATTGGGAATGTGTCATTGATGATACTTGAAACTAATTGTATTGGGGATCTCAATCTATCTCATGGATAGAAAGCAGAGAGAATAGGAACCAGACTGTTTCCAAAAGCTTTTTTACCAGTCTTTTTGTCTCCTTTGTGCACAATCACCTTATGAGAATATCTTTGACAAGTCTGATTTGCATCTGGAATGTCCGCCAAATTTCACATTCACTGATGGAAGAAAAGTTAGGAGTTGGGCTTTTATTCAGTGCTTGGGTTATGGTATATATCCTTCACTTCACTCTGATATGGAGTATATATTCTGTTTTATGACTTATGTATTTTCTTCTGAATTAGATAATGGAAAGTATCTTATTACATAATTAAAGTCACTCTCCTACATGACAGTCAGTTCTACAAACACTTAATTCAAATTAAAAACTGAATAATGGTTTGGTCCATGTTCTACTGATCTAACAATTTTTATTTCAGAAGCCATTGACATTTGGGGATGTGGCTATTGATTTATCTAAGGAGGAATTGGAGTGCCTGGATCTTGCTCAGCAGAATTTATATAGAGAAGTGATGTTGGAGAACTACAGCAACCTAGTCTTTGTGGGTGAGCATAACTTTCCTTCAAAATTCCTAATTATCATTATTTAGTTTTCTTCCCTTGAAGTATATCTTTTGGGGACTTCTCCACAAGAATGTGTTGCAGATTTATGCTTTCAATAAAGAAGATGTGGTAGTTCTTGGTGATGACAAGAAAATGTCAATGATGTTTATTTTCATCCTTAATATTTTCCTTTGGTGGCATGATATATATCTCTCACTTGACATATGGTTGACTTAGAGGAATGCAGTGATGTCAAATCCTGTGGCCCACATATAGCAGAGGACAGAGTTGAGGTAGAGGAGGAAGCCTAAATTCAAAAAGTTTCATTGAGCCATTATCCAGCAGAAAATGTTTTTGAGAAGCTTTGAATTCTTTCTCTTGTTATCATAGAAAAACCTGTCCTGTGTTTTGTGCTTTAAATTATGTAGTATCCTGCTTTTCCTAAATACATTCAAATTAAAAATAAAATACTCCCCTTGCCTTGTGTCAATATTATCTGACAGCTCTTCCATAATTTAAAAAATACTTTTAGTTGTTAATGAATTTCCTGTTTATACATATATGTTGCTGAGAATTGAACCCAGGGCCTCACACATGCTAGGCAAGTTCTGTAACACTACTCTACAACTCCAGCCTTTCTTCTATTATTTGCAGGAACATTTTGCACATTTCTGGAGACCTCTAGGTCCGCCCATTGTAATACATTACTATCATAAGTCAGTTTCTCTAATCTTATTTGTACATTTTTTCACTAAAATTTCCTTATCAGTGTTCTTTCTGATATGTGTAATGGGTTTTCTGTGAAATTATCTGCCATGAAATGAATGTCAACTTGGACAAAGACTGCTGTTTTCAGAGATGGTGTAAGTTTTATTTGAGTTAGAGGATTTGTAAAATAATACATCTGTGGATATTTACAATTTGATTGTTTTTTTTTTTTCTTTTTTAAATTGTGTACTGTAGGTTCCATGTTATAGACTGGGTTTCCTCATATCAGTTAGTTGCTTCACAAACTAAGATATGTATGATTCTTGTTTGTATTGCCAAAAATATTATATGTGCTTTTGCTTATAGAAATATTAAGCCTCTTTTATCCATGACTTTTGTATTTTATCTTGATTGGCTTTTCATTCTGCCCATGTACGTAGAAATTGAAGTTTTCTATGTGTAATTGTAATGGGGAATGATGGCAGTGATACTCTCATGCTGAACTACATCCCAAGCTCCTTTTAATTCATATTTAAAGAGAGGTCCTCACTAAGTTATTGAGGATGTTTTGAATTTGCAATTCGCCTGCCTCAGACTCCTAGTAGCTGAGATTACATGCATGCTCATTGTTTGTATATTGATGAGCTTGTTCTTATTTATAGGATAAAGACCACATTATTTGAAATGTAGCTTTGAGAAATGTTGCAATTCTCTTTATCTTTTAATTTTCATTGTAATCAAAACCACAAAATAAAACTTACTGTCTCCAAAATTTTAAATATACAGTTCAGTATCATTAATTCAAATTGTTATGCAACATATCTCTACAAAGTTTACATCTCAAAAAAAAAAAAGAATGCCTAGAAAGCAAGGACTCATTTCTTTCTCCTCATCACAAAACTATTCTCTTTTGTTCAGAAAGCTTCCATTTTAGTTTAGAGAAGTCATGTTTGTAGAATTCTGCAGTATTCTTTCTGTGACATTTCAGTTAACCTAGTGTACATACATTTTGTAAAATATATAATTAGAATAAATTCTTTGACTTCAAATTTCTATAGTTTCTATATTCCAATATGGCTCATTGTTGTTTTCAAGGGATATTTGGTTTGCATCCCTCATAATGACTCTGTTGAATAACAATGTAACAACACTGGTGTGCAATGTTTTTAATTTGCTATTGATGTGAGGGCTTATGCCACACTCACTAAGAACTCCGTCTACCTGACTCCATGTTTGCATTTACAATTGAATGCTGTAACTTTTAGTATATTTTTTTTAAGCAGGGAAATAGTCTTATTTGTATTTTGGGGGATATTCATACAATTTAAAGGATAGATTTCTCTGCAAAAAATAAATAACTATGGGAGGCTGATGAATACTACATGGAGCCTCTAGTTAACTTTAAGTAGTATAAACATCTTTAAATTTAATCTTTCAATTTTGAACAACAGCATGCAAAAGAGTATTCAATCAACTGACACATATTTAGGAATTTTTGAAAATCCCTACCACTTTTGATTTCAAATATTTATTCCATATTGGTTACAAAATAACTATCACTTAAATATTTATTAACCTTTGTTTTAATATATAAAATTGATCTAACCAGCATAATATCCCACTTGTGATTAAGAACAGGGATTCTATAAGTCTATAGTAGTTTCAAAATATTTTCAAAGTCTTATGCTCTGCAATTACCATTTTGCTTCACTGTATTTCCCTTTTCAGTAAGTGGAGATTTATGTCTCTTAGTATGACAGTGATTCTTTGTTTTCATTCAACCCTCTCAGTGTTTTCTTTGTGTGTTTGGGAAGTATGAAGTACGTAGTGAATGTATTTACTATTAATTCAGAACCTAGAAAGCCCAGGTTTTGTTTGATCACTTTTGTATGTGTCATTATTATATCCTTTTGCTTTCAGTATGTGTGCGTTCTTAGATTTAGAGTATCCTGTAGACTACCTACAATTGCAATATTTAGAGTTAATTCAGATATCCAAGTTTTGTTTTGATCAGAATTTTGTAATCTTGCATTTGCCAACAAAAAACTCTAAAAATGAAGAATCTCCTACTCATACTTTGTAGGAGTATCAACTTGACTTCACTTTATTAAAAAACTGAATATATTTATGTGTCCTTTTAAAATTATATTATTGTTACAGGTATATATGCCTATTAACAGTATTGTTGTTATGCTTTTTTCTTTCAAATTCTATTGCAAAATTACATGTTTGGAGACCCATCATTACAATAAAATAGAATTGTTTTTGCCAAGAAATGTTTAAAATTTCATATGACTTATGATGGTGTGCACTTACGTTTTATTATGAAGGATTAATTTAGTACTTTTTGGAGAACAGATCCAGTGTTGATGAATAGTGTGTGTATTTTTATATGTTTAAAGTCTTCATTTTCCTTCTCTTTTGAAAGGTAGTAGGTGTGAATATAATGTCTTGTTTGATATTTTTTTCTTTCATCCCTTGAATATAGATAGACTTGAATTCCTTCCTGTGTTGTGAAGATTCAACTAAGGATTTCACAATTATATAGTTACACATTTCTAGGTGACCCATCTTTTTCTCTTGGATGCTCTCAGTATCCTGAGTTTTTAAACTTGGATTACAACCTACTTTGAGACTTTACAACTTGGAGAAAACTGAGCTGCTTGGATGTTTCATTTTTTTTTTCTATTTTCTGAGATGTGTTTATTAGTACTGGAAAGAGAACTTAAGGGCGATTTAGCACTTTGCATTTTTTACTTTGTCTGGAATTCAAATTTTGATGCTCTAGCTCAATCTCCTATGTTGCTATGTACAACCACCCCTGACTCTTTCAGACATTTTCTAAAGAAAGTCTTTAAACATACATTTTCTGCTTATTACTATTCACATATTTTGACTAATTTTTATTCTGTTTTTTTGTGTGTTGGTTTAGTTCAGTAAACTTCTTTTAAATGATTAATTGACTATTCCCTTTGAGTAAGGCATAACTTTGCTTACAGTTTATTTAGCCATGTTTTTTTCTGCTGGTAAGCAGGAAGTCCTTTTTGAACAGTCCCCAAATATTCATATGTTTCATATTTTTATATTTTAGTGAAACAGAAGAAAGTTGGTAGATTTTCAAAATATATTCTGAAGGAGGAAAATCTTTGTGTAACACAATGTGTTTTTCTCTACTATATTACTCTCCATAGTAATGTACTCATCTTGGATACTGTGAACACAAAGATGATTAGGAAAATTTTCAAAGTGATTTTCTGTGTTTATTTTTATTTGATTTATATAATTTCTACAGTAATGATAGACTTGTATTTAATAATCCACTCTCCTGCTGATGTTATTTTTTGCTGTAATTTCTTAGGTCTTAAAAATATACTCAGCCCAGTACAGTAAGTAAACATGTTTGTTATTTTTATTTATTACAACCATGACTTATCATCATCCTCGAGAAATTTTACCAGAGCAGGGAATAAAAGAGAGAGAGGGAAGATATGGAAAGTGTGACTTTGACTATTTACAACCAAGAAAACAATGGGAAAATATAGGTGAAAGTAAAGTTCAAAAATTGTATTATAATAGACAAAATCAATCAGTAATCACTATTTATGATAAAAATTTTATGGTCAAAAGACACCAGAGACAATTAATATCTGAAACAAAAATTCAATGTATTCCAATTATTTTGAGGAATTTTATATGTCTTTAAGAATAAATCCACAGCCATTTTTGAATTGAAAGGCAATGTGGAAAATTTGAAATCTAGCCCATGCATCAGTTTTTAACTTGGCCAATTGTAAAAGTAGCACTGAGTTAGAATTCCAGTCAAACATTTGCACAGAAAATATATTTCTAAAAGTGATCCTTTTGGGAGTTTCTTTATAAAATGTCCATTTTTCTGAAACAAAAGATTAATTTCTCCTTGTGCCCAAATGGACAATATTAAGAATTCTAGAAAAGTTTCTACTTCCCCACTATTGTTCATTGACAATTCTGATACAGATTTCTGGAAAGTGCATTATATAGATAATGCTATAAGTAACACAATAAGCCGTGTCTCTACCCTAAGTAATGACCAGTATATTTACCTTGGTGATAAAAATTATGAATATAGAGAAATCCTAGTCCTTTTCTAAAGGAAATTTACCAAGATGAAAAATGTAGGAAAGTTTTGCTTCAGTGATCAAAAACTAGTATTCATTAAAATATTCATATCCAAGACAAACCTGCAAATGTAAGATATGTGAAAGGGTTCTTAACCACAGTGCAAAGATTTCTTAATACAAGAAAATTTATAGAGAAAGACAGCCCGATAAGTATAGAAGATATTAAGCAAGCAAATGCTTTGATATATTTTTTAAACACAGCAGATACTATGACAGTGATAAATTCTACAAATTTAAAGAATGTGAAAAAACTTTTAGTGAAAAGTTACAACTTGTTAAGTATCCGAGGATTTATACTGAAGGAGAGACCTGTAAATGTAAAAAGTGTGGGAAAGCCTTAAAAAGTTTTTCAACCCTTACTCAACACCAAAAAAATTTATTCTTCAGAGAAGACCTACCAATGTGAAGAATGCAATGCACTCAAGAACTTTACTCAACATCACAGTGTTCATACAGAAGATATGCCATGCAAATGCAAAGGATGTGACAAAACTTCTAATAAAAGCTCAAATCTTATTTGTCACCAGTGGACACACCCTGGACTGATACCCTACATATGTAAACAATATTGCAAAGCTTTCAGTCAAAAACCAAGCCTTAAAAATTACCAGAGAATTTATACTAGAGAGAAGCCCTTCAAATGTAAAGAATGTGGCAAGGGGCTGGGGATGTGGCTCAGGCAGTAGCGCACTCGCCTGGCATGAGTGCGGCCCGGGTTCGATCCTCAGCACCACATACCAACAAAGATGTTGTGTTCTCCGAGAAATAAAAAATAAATATTAAAAATTCTCTCTCTCTCTCTCTCTCTCTCTCTCTCTCTCTCTCTCTCTCTCTCCCCCCCTCTCACTCTCTCTTTAAAAAAAAAGAATGTGGCAAAAGGTTTAATAGAAATTCACATCTTGATTGCCACAACAGGATTCAGACTGGAGAGAAGCCCTACAAATGTAAATTGTGTGGCAAGAGTTTCAGTCAAAAATCATCACTTACTCAGCACCAGCAAATCCACACTGGAGAGAAGCCCTACAAGTGTAAAGAGTGTCACAAAGTTTTCAATAGCACCTCACAGCTTAATTGTCACAAAAGGATTCATACTGCAGAGAAGCCCTACAAATGTAAAATGTGTGGCAAGAGTTTTAATCACATATCATCACTTACTCAGCACCAGCGAATTCACACTGGAGGGAAGCCCTACAAATGTAGAGAATGTGGCAAAGCTTTTAATCAACAATCATCACTTAATCGACACCAGAGAACCCATACTAGAGAGAAGTCCTAAAAATGTGAAGAATGGCAAAGCTTTTAATATTGAAGATCACATCTTACTAAACATTATAGATTTTATACTGGAGAGAAGTTTTACAATGAAAACATTGCATCAGTGTCTTTAAGGATGAATCAACTTTTATTTCACAGTAGTTCAACACTATTTCACACAAGGGATATGATAGCACAGAAATTATATAAATGTAAAATAGCTGACAGAGTCTCCAATAGTTTTTCACACCCTACTCAGCTCCTCAGAATTCATACGAGTGAGAGGACATGCAGAAAATTTTTTTGCAAAGCTTTTGGCCATTGATCCAATATTTTTAAAACACTGGAGGATTTATAGCATATAGAATCCCAAAGAATGTGTCCAAGACTGTATTCAAATTTCTGACATTTTAAAATTTCTGACCTCATATCTGTAGCAAGTGTGGAGTAGCATTTGTCCAAATTGTGTACCTCAGATAACAGCAAAATATTTACAAAAACACCTTGACAAATATAAAGATTGTAGTAAGTTTCTTATCAATAGCCCATCCCTTGAAGTATTTGGGACCTAGGAGGGAGAAATCATTTAAATATTGAAAATGGGTAATTGCTTTTGACATTTGCTGAAAATTTTCTTAACACCTTTAGCTGATATTGTAGAAATAAGGAAATACAAGTATAGAATTGTGCATCCCTAAAAGGATATAATTTTAGTATAAATCAACAATTACTAAAGAGTCTCATTTTTCACAACTGGAGAAATAATAATACTCATAGTTGATTATTTCAGAAGTCTCTTAAGATTTATATGAAATTTAAAATTTAAATTTTTAAGAGCCTCTTAAACTTAGGGACACTTAATCAGTAAACCAAATCCTCAGATTTTTTTTCTTTTTTATTTAGAGATAGGTTTTGATAAGTTGTATAGGGCCTCACTAAGTTATGGAGCCTGACTTTGAACTTGCAAAGCTTCTCACGTCCCTAGGGTTATGGCATGGTCCATCATGCCCGTTTTACAGAGCATTTTTACTTATATTTCATTACAGATGCAATTTGTTACTAAATAAAGTGTGAATTTCTTAATGTAAACCTTGTCATGCATTTAATGATGTTATTAGGTCACACATCTCCCACTATTCACTTTGCTAATGGATCGATGCAATAGTAAAACATTCTATTGGGTAAATGATGCTATAACGTCTCCATTAATTATTTCATATGTTTAATAAGTATTATTTGGAGAATATTATTTATGTAAATTATATACTCTCTTGTTTGTAATCATGGGAAAATTAAGAGAGTTATAGAAAGGACCTAGGGATACTAAAATAATGCCCAGATATCCCTAGTTTGAATCATGAGTTTAACATTTCACCTTATAGAGTAGTAGTACACCCTAAGGAATCTCCAACTCCGGAGAGTTATACAAGCTCCCAATCAGGGAGAGGAGAAAGACCCAAGAGACTAGGAGCCAACGTGCGTATTCAAGCAATAAAGGAGGGTTGCTGAAGGGGGAAATAGTCTTAATGTTTCCTGGGGAATCCACATGGTCCATAGGCCCATCCTGACTCTTGGACTGAAAAAAACATGCAGTTCCTCATGAATTCTATGACTTTCATCACTGAGGTGACTATACTCGCCTCTAGTGTAGGAAAAACATCACAATTTGAGACCAATTCTTTAGTTTTGCATACCCAGTAAAAAAGTGTAACTAGAAACATGTAAAATGATGACTGTAAAAAGAAAAAGACATACTATAGGAGCATTTATGCCCCCACATTTTTTATTTCATTATATATTTTGATTTTGTAGACCCTTTGGTTCTACGTAATAATTTACAATATAATGTTTGTTATACTTATTGGATTATATGATAGATAGCATGTGTCATGGTCTCCTAGAACCCTCTGCAACCCAGTAATTATAAGATACTATAAACTAACCATGTCCCTCCTCAGATCTTATAGCTCCAAGAGCCCATGACACCACAGAGAGAGAAACACAATTTTGATTGAAATAAACCTCTACACTCTCATCTGCAAGTCCTGTTCAAAAAGTAAAAACACAATAATCTCTTCATATGTGAGCCTTTTGGGTCAACAAAACACCACCCACCAACGTTTCATTTAACTCTATTTGGGAAAACAAATATTGAAATATAATGATAAGTTCTAGGAGAATAATATTCACACCATTCTTTATTCCAAAGGGTAAATACCTAGGTTTCATGCTTATCTCCACATTATTTTATGCAGAAAACTGGCTTCATTTTACATATGAGAGTTTAAACTATTTATAAGGCCAGGAGGGAAGATTCAGTCCTAGAGGTCTAAGGAAAATACTAAAGATCTTTCCTTTTCTTGATTGAATGATGTCTGCAATCCTTGATGAAACAGAATGCTGATTTCTCAATGCATCTGGCTGGGTGGCTCACTCATTGGAATCCCAATTTATTTAGTCATCTCAAGGCTATCACTCCCTCCTCTAGGATCTGACCTGTTCTTGGGAGGACTCGGTGTTCTTCAGGTGATCAACAGGTCATGCAAGATGTTAGAATGAAGTTTTCTTTGTTCTAACTTGTATTTATTCAGCCTCACTTTCAATACAAGTTTGAACAAGACTTCAGACTCTCACCTGTTGAGAGGATGCTCTGCCCAGCACTTCCCAGTCAGGACCCTTAGAAGCTCTTTGGGACTCCCCAGTACATAGGTTCAGTGGTTGGGTTTTCCTAGTCTGGCAATACAGTTGCCTGTGTATTTCACTTTTGCTTTCTCTCTTAATTTCATAGTATTACTCAAGGAAACATTGTCTGGTGTGAAGAGAGTGTCTTCCTTATCTATTGGATCTGACCTGCCAAGTTGAGCAGCTGTCCACATACTGAATGTCACAAACACATGTATGTGTTATCTAATCAGTAAGTAGTGTATTTTTCAACTGCATGATTTTTTTATTGCATGGGGGAGGAAATTTAGAATGCTTTCTTTGAGTGCCCACAGCACTATTCATAGTATTCATAACACTGCTATGTAATGTTTCCTCTCTGCTCAACTTGTAAGTATTGTTCTTGTGCTGCTTTGTAAAACAAGTAGAAAAGAGTTGTAAACCAAAATTTTTGTGATTATAGCTAGTTGCACAAACTGACTTGGGCAACTCTATTTACCATTGTTGTTTTGTATGGCCTCAAGGTACTCTTTTATACTTTTATCTAACCTTATTGACACTACCATTCATTGAAGAGTTTTTAACTCACAAACCTTCTCGGTATACAAATTTTCCCTTGTCATTTTTAAAATTTCTTACTCTTTTTAGGTATACATGATAGTAGAGCAAATTTTGACATATTATACATGGAGTAAAACTCATTTTACTTAGCATTCCATTCTTGAGGTGTACATGGTGTGGACCTTCCCTGGTGGGGTATTTATATATAAACATTGAAAAGTTGTGTCTGATTCATTCTACTGTCATTTGTATTCCTATTTCTCTTTTCTTCCCTTCAATCCAACTTTGTCTAATCCACTGAATTTCTATTCTCTCCCCCTCCCTTGTTGAGTGCTTTAGCATCTATATATATTATGTATTATATTTAATGTCTGTTTCATTCTACTATCATTCCTATCCCCATATTCCCTACCCTCCCTGCACTCCTCTCTACTTAATCTAAATAACTATTCTTTCCCACCCCCATTGTGAATTAGCATACATTTATCAGAGAGAACATTTGGCCTTTGTGTTTGTGTGTGTGTGTGTGTGTGTGTGTGTGTGTGTGAGTGTGTGTGGGGGGCTTATTTCACTTATCATGATATTCTTCAACTCTATCCTTTTACCACCAAATGACATAGTTCCATTCATCTTTAAAGCTAAGTAATATTCCATTTATTTTATTTATTCATCTGTTAAAGGAAACTTAGGTTGGTTCTATGGTTTTATCTATTGTGAATTGTGCTTCTATAAACATTGGTGCAGCTGTTTCCCTGTAGTATGCTGTTTTTAATTCCTTTGGGTATAGTCCGAAGAGAGGAATAGCTGGGTCAAATGATGTTTCCATTCTGGTTTTTCAAGGCGTCTCCACACTGCTTTCCATGGTGGTTGCACAAATTTGGAGTCAATCTCATGAGCAATGTGTGAGTGTTCCTTTTCTCCCACAACCTCACCAACATTTATTGTTGCCTGTATTATTAATGATTGCCATTCTGACTGAAGTGAGATAAAATCTTAAAGTAATTTTGATTTACATTTTCCTAATTGCTAGATGGGTGGAATGTTTTTTCATATATTTGTTAATGGATTATATTTCTTCTGTGAAGTTGTCTGTTCAGTTACTGAGTCCATTTGTTAATTGGTTTTTGTTGTTGTTGTTTGTGTTAATTTTGAGTTCTTTATATACCATAGACATTAGTGCTTTTTTCTGAATTACGTGTGGTAAAGATTTGTATAAAATCTTTAGGTTCTTTCTTCACATTATTGTTTCTTTTTCTGAGAAGCAGCTTTTTAGTTTGAATCTATCCCCTTTATTTATTCTTGATTTTTAATTTTTGTGCCGTAGGGGTCTTGTTATGGAAGTCAGATTGTGGACCAACATTTACCTATGATTTTTAAATGGCATCCACAGTTCATGAATGTTTCAGTATTATTGTTTCTCTTACTACCTTGCCTTACAGATCCACATGTTCTAAAGACTCATGAAATCATCTAGCTTCACATACATGATTTTCTGATGACTGTTATTTTTCAATATGTAGCTGCAGATTATTTAAAATATCAATCTACTATTTCAGACTTTAACTAAAACACATACATGCCTTGTGTAGGAAATATTCCATGAATAGATCAACATCAAATCTATAATATATATAAATATATATAAAAGCCTGGATTCAAATGCATGCACATCCACCCCAGAGCTTGGCCCATTACATTTATTCTATACTAGTTCTACACTTTAGAACCTCCATGAAAGCTGTTATAAATCCAAAGCCTGAGATTCACTCCCCAGACATTCTTCTTTTTTTGGGGGGGGTATGAACGATGACAAAGATTGAACTCAGGGGCATTAAACCCCTGAACCACATCCCTATCCCTATTTTATGTAGAGACAGGATCTCACTGGTCTGGTTAGTACATTTTTTTCACTGAGGCTGGCTCTGAACTCATGACCCTCCTTCCTCAGCCTTCCAAGCTGCTGAAATTACAGGAAAATACCACCATGCTTAGCTCCCCATAGAGCCTTCTTTAACCGGTTGGAACCCACTTGTTCAGTATGTTTTGGCCTAATCCTCACAATTAGAGATGAAATTATTTTCCTCTCTATGAAAAATCATGGCTACAAAGAGATTGGACTCAACAACACCTAATTACACAGCATATCCACATTACAACAAAGGTGTGGTCTGCAATTCTCCACCTCTCCAAAGAGCTCTTCTTGGCTCCACAAAGTTGGGAGTACTGGCCAACCCTCTGCCATGGCTCATTCAGAAGCCTCCAAGGAAGTGAGTGTATATGAGGGACAGTATTCCAAGTGGCAAGTTGGTGATTAATGGATTATGCCAGGGAGTAAGGCAGAGCCCAATTCACCAAAGGCACAAAACTTTCATGTGGCTGGTCCAGGATGGGGGCTGCATGAGGGGATACTTTTCCTCCGCCCTTGATGTGTCTTTCCTAACTGTTCATATGCTGAAATACTTGTTCAATGACTTGGACCCTTTTCCTGTTTTATGTTTCCCTCTCATGTGGCTTTGGAGGTCTCATGCTTTGGCAATATTGTGACTTTCTTCTTCAGTTTTCCAACCTCCCTCATCCCATCCATGTGGAATTATTGTCTGTGGATATTAGTTTTCATTTTATATATTTCCATTTAATCCAAGTTTCCAGTTACCTCTAGAAAAAACAAATGTTTCGTTCATGCTTGTACTTACCCTTCGCATGTTGATAATGGCAGTGTTCAAGAACTATCTTCTGATTTCTACAACTGGAACATAAGTGGGTCTGCTTGAAATGACTGTCCTTTCTTTTGACTCCAGATAATGGGGATCCTTTTTAATATAGCGCCTTAATGCTTTTATGTATATTTATATACAGTGCCCAGGAGACTGAGCCTGCTTTTTACATGGTTTTCTCTCAGAGAAGGAGGAGTTGTTCATGTCGGTTTTTAAAAAATGGACTCCATCTCGGACTCTGTCTCGGCTCTGACTAGATTCCACCTGCCTGTGATTTCTACAACATGTGACCTATAGCTCTCTCTCTTCTTTTCTTAATTTTAATATTTCACTTAGAGCTTGAGCCACAGGACTGTAACTTTGGAAAGAATGACTTACCAAACCATCACTACCCCCAAGAAGGTGTGCTCCATGTGCAAACTAGGAAAGCGGAGCCCATCGCACACTTCAGGGCTTCAGGGAAATTATGGGGGTGCCAGGAGTCCCTCACATAAATGTAGAGGCATTATAAGTTGTGGGACAGATTTGGACTAATTTGGTTTTAGGACCAGAATTAGAGTAACTTAAGTTTCCTTATCAACATAAGAAAATGATCTCAATCAAGATCCTTTTCCAGATGTGTCCAGGAAACTTTAAGAGTTTGAATCCCAGAACTCTTGGATTGCTGCTATCCATCAGAGAATACAATAAAATTAAGAGATATGAGATGTCCCACTGAGGAAGCCACAGTTCTGTGTTCTCCAGTGGGAACTTCTTGCCTTTCTACAGACATTAAAATTCCAAATCTGCAGAGACAGAACTTAAACACATCCTTTCCATAAAACTTACAAGTGTTTGTGCTCTGCTCAGCTTATTCAGGTGACAAAGTACTTCTGTGTCCTCAGATGCAGAGTTAGTGTGGATTCTAAAAATGGCATTGGAGGAGGAAATTCAGTATACTAGTGAGGTTTCCCAGTAGCTTCTTTGCTTCTCAAAGAAGCAAACATCTTTAGAAGACAATATCCTCATTGCACCATACAGAACATGGTCCTCTGGGCTCACTAGGACTGTTGGAGCCCAGAGGACCATGTTCTGTATGGTGCAATGAGGATATTGTCTTCTAAAAATGTTTGCTTCTTTGAGATACTGCTAAAATGAGTCAATTTTTTTTTACAGGGAATGTCAGTTTTACTTCATTTTTCAATTTAATAACTTCATGGGACATAACTTACATATGGTATGTCATATAGAGATTTTAAACACTACTAATTTGTATACTTATTACCAGAGAAACAATGAGTTTTAATATTTTGATCGATAATCTTGCTTTGGTCATCTTCATAACTCATAGAACAATTATGGTTTCAGTAATTGTACATTTTGAAATCTTTAGAGGGAAATGAGGTTCTATGTTAAAAACCTCATTTTATAGAATGGAATCTCACATGGTTAAGAACTTTCAGTTGGTAAATGTCAAACAAGGGACCGTGATCAAAAGGAAGTACATTGAATATTTTAGAAAATCAAATGTGCTTGTAAGTTCCAATTCATGGTGGCAAATTATAGGCTTGTGAATATAATTCACAAGAATTTGGAAGACTATTTTTATGTATTAGTCCATTCTGTTTTAATCACTAAAAACCTTTTGAAATATCTAATAATGGAAATGTGTAAATTCAATTTTGCTTAGAGAAACATTCAGGACACTTGAAATCCATCCTGCCCTGGTCACTTTCAGATTTTTTTCCAAAATTCAATTTTTCATGTCATTAGCATGCACAGATAAATTTGACCCTAAGACACACAGGACAAGATAAAGCAGGAAAGCTGACAGCAGAACTTGACACTTCCATTGCAATATCAGTCAGGGAAAATGGACCCTCCTGCAGGATCATGTGGATTTCCCAGTAATGAGAACTTGGGGTCTGCAGAGAAGTGCATGGGCTCTCTCATCCCTGAGGATGTCCACAGAACAGAGTAGAGGAGAGTGTGGCTGTGTAGTCTCTAATCAAGTCCTCCAGAGACCAATCAGGAAGCAGGCCTGATTTTATTGTGCAGTTACCATGTATATGTACTCAGGCAGTACCTAGGCAGAATATAGACTGCCACTAATGCAATGTCTGCTAACTCTCCTTGCAGTGAACAATCAAAGAGTGGGACTGCAACACATGGCCTCGTGCCCAGAGCTGTGCCGATGGGGTAAGCAGTTTGCCACTCACACGCCTAGCATGGGGAGTGGCCTGCCACACAGATGCCCTTAACCTATGCCCTGTATGCAGTACTCCATGCACTTGTGCCCACAGAGAAGCACCTCTGGGGCTTCTTCTTTCTTGACTTTAAAGAACAATTTCTCTTCTAGTTGCTTTTCTCAGGAGAAATTTAAAATGATAGTAATATAAATATCATAGATGTAAGTGTGAACCCTAAGCTGTACTTTAAAACCCTGACAATTTACAAAAGCAACCCATGGTTCTCATATCTACTTCTCACAAAGAGCTGCCATTCATTCAGTCAAGTATTGCCCAGAGTTTGCTCGTCGTGTTACTGGAGGGTGTGTTTTGAAGCATAGGGGCTGGGTGATGGTGTCGCCCTCTTTGAGGTGTCAGTCATTTCTCCCTAGTGCTATTTATAGATTCACAGCACACAAAGAGCCACAGGTCAGAGGTTTCTGCCGAGGCTGACATCAGTCCCAAGCCCACTTGCTTGAAGCAAGACCAGTCTCAATTCTCCATTTCCGTTTTGTCTGTTAGTTTATACAAAGAGGACATGGGGAGGGTTGGCAGTAGTGGTGAAGCTGAGCTGTGAGATGAGGACAACCCCAAGCTGTAAGTCTGCACATGTGTTGTTAGGGGTGACAGATCCTATTTTCTCATCCCTTATGAACAGGATGGTGCTCACACTGCATATGGGAGAAGAGATGTTTCTTCCTCTCACTTTCACCATGGAATGTGCCCACCCAGAGGATCCAAATAACCCTAACTTACAGTGGGGTGTCCTTATCCTATAATTCTCTCTACATCTGTCCTGACCACCAGCTCATGTCCACTGCCTTAGCAGTCCTCACTAGATGGTTGCAACACAGATGATGGTGCATGTATCATACAGCTATCTCTGACTTTAGTGACAGCACCATATCTAACATGACTCCTTCCTGGAACCAGATACTAAAGGGAGTCTTTACTATCAGCTCTAACAAACAAACTTCTGATTTTTTTGAAAATTTATTTTTCATGTGTGATCTGTTTATTCTCATTTCCTTACTTGGCCTTACCTTCCTCTTACCACATGTGAATTCTTCAAGTGTAACCTATTTCAGAAATCTGTGTTAGATTCCCTGTGATTTACATATCCTTCCACACAGAATGCCCACTCTAGGGGGCAGCTTGATTTCTCCAGTGCATAAAGGACATCAGTACCCAGTATTATTATATATAATAATTATAATATATAATTATTATAATTGTATAATAATTATAATATATAATTATTATAATTATATAATAATTATATATAATAATATTATATTATTATTATTATTTATTATACCAAGCTGGAAGCATCACTCTGTAGACCCTTGTTTGAGGGGTGCTTCTCAGATTACCTCCCTGATGTCAGAGAGCTTGTGTTATGTCTCATGATCTCCTGGACTATCTTGTGCCAGGCTTAATGTGCACAGCTGGGAAGGTACATAGCTCAGGATGGACATTACTATAGATATTTCTTCACAACACTACCATGGTACATTTACACAATTTTAATCATATATACTTAATGCACATCATTGAGTGATGATTGTGGTTCAAACCTGGAGCTAGCAGAATGACCAGACTGTGCTTTCTCCTGGCACTACCTGTATGAAGATTAGTTCTCCTCATTATTGCATGAAATTGTGTCCCTTTCTTTGAAGCATACTATCAGGAAAGGGTCTGTTTTTCCCAATACTGATATAGAAATTTACCATCATAAAACAATTTTCCAACAGTTTCAAGGCAATGAACAACCCATTCATGAGTTCTTGACAATTATTGCAAATTCATGGCACCTGCACACTCCAGTTTTGTATGACTGCAGATTCCTCAGCTACACTGACCTTAAATTCATCCAATGGCCTTGAGAACCACGTGATTAATACATGTCATTTATTGAGTCTTGGAAAACTTGAATTGTGTAAGATTCAAATGTTTAAAATGAATTAAAGCAGATTCTGTGTGTCACAGAAAAGTGATAGAATGCAGTTTTTGGTTTTAAATTTCACATGTCTTTTTGTTGTTGAGACAAGGCAATTTTAAAACCCTCCTCCTTTCCTTTGTACCACAGATTGAACGCAGGGCACTTAGTCATTAAACTATATCACCAGCCATTTTTTATATTGGGGAAAAATATTGCTATGTTACTGAACTTTGGCCTTGCAATCCTCTGAATCCCAAGCCCATGGGATTGTAGGCATTCAGCCTCACCTAAAACAATTTTTAAGTTATTTTTTACATGATAATATAAATCAATTTAAGCTTATACTATAAAAATATTTATATAATATTTGACTTACATAAAATAAATTCATAAGTATTGGCATATGCCATTTATATATAGATCTCACCAAAATAACTAAGGCCTAGTGATTAAATGTGAACCCTAAAATATTTGGGGGGTACCAGGGATTAAACTCATGGGCACTCAACCATTGAGCCACATCCCCACTCCTATTTTGTATTTTATTTAGAGACAGCATATCACTAAGTTGCTCAGGGCCTTTCTGTTGCTGGATTTGAACTCACCATCCTTCTGTCTTAGCCTCACAAGGCACTGGGATTATAGTTTACAATTTTTAAATTTATATTCTTTTTTTCTGGATTTACCATGGGAGACTGTCTTTTTCTAGTGATTTTTTTCATATTTCACAAATCCTGTATGTTTGCACTCATATGTTGAAGCTGAAAAAGTTGATCACAAAGAACCACAAACGAGCAAAGCTTTTTGTATCTGTTTTAAGAGACAGTTGGCAAGGAGTGCCAAAAAGCAGTTAAGAGGGAAAAGTAATTCTTATGTTTTATACCCAAAGTTTGAATTGTATAAGTAATTATTAGACTCTGGACATTCTAAGAAGACTTCACAGGTTTCAAACATCAAAATGATATTTTAGAAGGTAGAAATTGCACTGATTTGATCACTACACATGTTCAATTAAAATGATGGATCCTATATGTAGATACCAATTAAAAATTAAACAATAATTAACACTTCAAGTCAAGTAACAAAATAAAGATGGCTGGAAATGCAAACCATGACTCAATAATAGCCTTAAATGTTAATGGCTTAAGCACACCAATCAAAAGACATAGGCTAGTAGCCTGGATTTAAAAAAGAATCCAACAATATTCTGCCTCCAGGAGACTCAGGAAAAGACAGACTGAAGGTGAAAGATTTGGAAAAAACATACCACTCACATGAACCTTGAAAACAAGCAGGAATCTCCATACTTATAGTAAATAAAGTAGACTTTAAGCCAAAGTTAATCAAAATAGGTAAAGAAGAACATCTCATACTGCTCAAGGGAACCATATACCAACAATACATAACAATCATAAATATATATGCCCCAAACAATGGGGCACCTATGTTCAAACAAACTCTTCTCAAGTTCAAGAGTCAAATTGACCACAACATGATCTGGGGTGACTTTAACACACCTCTCTCACCACTGGATAGATCTTCCAAACAAAAGTTGAATAAAGAAACTATAGAGCTCAATAACACAATTAATAACTTAACTGACATATAGAGAATATATATCAGATCGAAGGAGGAAGCCCGGCACCGAACCAGGCCAGAGCGGAGGAGGAAGCCTAGCCCCACCCCACACGCTAATCTGGAGGAAGACTATCAACCCTTAAAACCCCAAATCAAACTTTTAATCATTGAATATTAACAGTTTTTCCATTTTGTTTCCATGATCTTTTTTGCATTTTACTTTCACCTTAATTTTTTACTTTGCAGTGAACAATTCTTTTGTTAATAATTTCATTTAGAGTATTTTCCCTATATTTGTGAATGGATTGTGCCTCGATTTTAACACTGCTAATTGCTACTGTATATAATTTAAATGATTTAATGTTGACCATTTAACCCATGACATTATTGAACTAATTCTTATGTTTCATTAGTTCATGGATATTACTTATAAACATTATAGAAATAATAGTATCATCTGCATATGCTATTTGATTTTTGATGTATAAAATCCCATTTAATATTCTCAAACAATATTTAGAAGTTAGAAAAGCATACTTTTTTTTCTTTTCCTAAAAATAAATTGATAAACACTTCAGTTCACACCATTAAGTATGAAAACAGTTCATAGCTGCCTTTAAGTGGATTGAAAAAGAATTTTCCTCTGGTCATAATTGGCCATAAGTTTTACAGTAATTTGGTAAGTGATTTGCCAAAAGCTTTGCTCTATCAAATTGATTTTTGGAAACTTCCTATATGACATTGTCCCTCTTGGTCATGAAGTCCAATCATTCTTTTTGTTGTTCTCAGTTTGCTATGGGTTTTGAATATCTGCATCAACATCTATAAAAAGATGGTCTGCAATTTCCATTCTTATGCTGTGTTAGCTGGTATTTCTGGCCTTACAGAAAGAATTAGTCAATTTTCTTCTTCTACATTTAGACGTGATCATGAATTATTGTTACTGATCCTTATTACATGTTTCATAGAAATCACCCGTGAAGGCTCCTTTTTAAAAATGTGATAGCTGTTTGGTTTTTTGGTGGGCCAATTTTTAGAGCTGGGTTTTTGCCAGGTTGGCCTCAAATTTCTTAGCCTAAATCCTCCTCCTGCTGTGGCCTTGAGGTAGTGAAGACTAGTAGCATGTGCTCCCATATCAGCATAACTGCAAGTATTTTTTGAGCAGTTGTAAAGTTAAATGTTGATTTGTAGGTCTATTTTACATTTCTTCACATCTGGGTCTACTAATGTATTTATTGATTTCTGAAGTAATTTTCAAAGTTGATGATTATCCAGCAATTTATCTATATTTTGTTGTTTTCCAGGCTCGAGATTTTCTTGGCAATTAAGATGGAATAATGAGGAAGCATAATGTGGGAAAATGAGAACCTAGCATTTTGCTAATTGATCTCAAGATGCCCCATCAAGGATGGAGAGTGTGCACCCATAATCCTGTGAGACAAATAAAGCAGAAAATCTAAATTATCATTTTATGTAGCCTAATACGTGATCTTGAGTAACTTTCATATGTCTTTACACACTTTCTTTAATTTTTAGGGCAGAATCTAAGTATTTTACCATATTTAAATTAGGTTATGAGGGGTTTATATTAAATTTTGGTGAGTTGTGTAAGTTTATTATATTTTGGATGTTGAGCTTTTTCAGACATGGGGCTAGAAACGGTTTTCTTTAGCCCAGTCTACTTTTACATTTTATTGATTGATTCCTTTGCTGTATAGAAGTATTTTTAGCTTTATATAGTCTCAGCTGTTTTTCCTTGCCCAGTCTCTGCATATTCTATCTAAATCAATTGCCAACACCAATGGCAAAAAAAAAAATTCTAATTTTCTTCTGGAATTTTTATGATTTCAGGTTATATCACAAAGAGATATAACCGCACGCTTGTGGTCTCAATCCTCATAATGTTGGTAGGTAACACATACTGCAGAGGATATGCAGAAAAGGAAACACTTGTACATCCTTGTCAGGAATATAAATTTGAGTAGACATTAAAAAAACTATATGGTTTTTTTTCCAAAATAATAGAACTAGAGATGTCATATGACCCAGACATTGAGAATATGCCTGTATTTTTAGGATTCTTCAGAAAACTAGAATACATAAAAATGTACATGTGTATACAGAAGGGAGCTCATTATATTTACTCACATAATCATGGGAGTAATAGTCATCAAATGTTTGCCTACAGGATGGCAACACTGGGAAACTGGTAACAGCTCAGTCCAAGAAGCTGGAAGCTTCACAATATGAGGAAGCAAATGAAACGGCTATGGACCAGGACAGAGAACTTAAATGATCCTGGTAGATGAAATAACATACAACCTGATCAACAAGTGGGCTAAGGACCTGAACAGATACTTTTCAGGAGAGGATATACAATCAATAAATATATGAAAAAATGCTCATCATCTCTAGGAATCAGAGAAATGCAAATCAAAACTACTCGAAGATATCATCTCACTGTAGTCAGAATGGCAGCTATTGTGAAGACAAACAACAATAAGTGTTGGTGAGGATGTGGGGAAAAGGTACACTCATACACTGCTGGTGGGACTGCAAATTGATGCAGCCAATTTGGAAAGTAGTATGGAGATTCCTTGGAAATATGGGAATGGAACCTCAATTTGACCCACCTATCTCTCTCCTCAGTCTAAGCACAAAGGTTTAAAAACATCATACTACAAGGACACAGCCACATAAAAGTTTATGGCACCACAATTCACAATAGCTAAACTATGGAGCCAGTAGAGATGACCTTCAGTGGATGAATAGATAAAAAAAAATGTGGCATATATACACAATGGAATTTTACTCAGCAATACAAGAACAAAATCATGGCATTTACATGTAAATGGATGGAGTTGGAGAAGATAATGATAAGTGAGGTTAGCCAATGCCCCCCCCCTTGAAAACAAAAAACAAATGCAGAATATTTCCCTGACATAAGGGGGCTGACTCATAGTGGAGTATGCAGGGGGAGCATAGGAAGAATTGATTAATTCTAAATAGGGCAGAGCGGTGGGAGGAAAAGGAAGGGGGATAGGGATTAGCAAGGATGGTAGAATGTAATGGACTACATCATCCAAAGTAAATGTATGAAGACTTGAATTGGGTGTCAACATACGTTACATTAAAAAACAAAAATTGTGGTATATATGTGTATTAAGAATTGTAATGCAAAAGAAAAAAAAAGAATAGCATTAACTTACATTAGGTAGAGAAAAGTGAAAGGAAGGGAAGGTAGGGGGTGTGGGGATAAGAAAGAGAATGAAACAGACATTAGTACTTTATTTATGTATGTGACTGTATGACCCATGTGATTCTACAATATGTATACTCAGAAAAATGAGAAATTTTATCCCATATGTGTATGATATATCAAAGTATATAAATTCTTTCTACTTTCATGGATAACTAATTAAAACAAATAAAAATTTTTTAAAAGACCCAGGTAGAGCCAATGGTGCAAATCCCCAAAGGGGACTTCAAGAATCTTGGAGCATAAGCGAGTGACTGCTTCTCTTGCTTTTTTTCCAAATCAAACCTATTGAACAACAATATATATGTTCATTACAGGTATTCCCTATGCTTTCTGACTCAGCCTTCTGGAAGCACACTCACAGACACCTGCAGAGATCTTCCACACCAATTCTCTGGGTATCTCAATCCACTCAAATAGACAGCTGACATTAACCACTTCAACAATTGAAGGAAATAAAATCCATCTTTAGGAATATCTACCCTCCCAAGTTAACTGCAATACTATCCACAACCTAACTTTCCAAAGAGTACCTCAGGAAGAAGAACCTATGGTATGTTACAGATAATAGAGAAAGAGAGATTTATCATTGTGTTTCCACACAAATGTATCAACATACATATATAACCTTTTTCAGTTTTTTTACAATTATTTTGAGACAAGGAATTTTAAGGTGCAGTGGTTGTCACCAAGATGCGAGGCTGGCTCCAAGATAGTGATTCTCCTCCCTCAGCCTATCGAGTCCCTAGCATGACAAAAGAAATGTGCCTCCACACCTCACTTATTACTCAACTTTAAAATAAGGATAATGTATATGGCAGTGTTGCCAAAATTTGAAGGCCAGCCTTAGTAGTTTGGTAATATTCTGTCTTAAAACTGAAAAAGAAAATGATGGTATATCTCTCTCTCTGGTAAGGCAACCCTGGGTTGAAACCCCAGAAACAAAAGAATATTCTCCAATAACACAGACAAGCTGGAGGACTTTAGGATAAGTGAGATGATCCAGATGCAGAAATACATTGTATATTCTATGTTCAGAGCCTGGAAGAAAATAGAATGGATGTGTAGGAAGAGCCTGGTTGTTACCAGGGAGCATCATCAATAATATCGCATCATATACAGGAAATTCTAAAAGCAGGATTGTGTTCTTAGTGTAGAATTTGATAGTTATGAGAGATGATGGGTCTTATCATCACATAGCAATTGCATATACATATGAGTTCAGTCTGATGTTTATATATATGCATATACATGTATTCATAATATCCAAACACCCTCTTCTGCCCTTGATGCCCCCCCCCACATTCCTCAGCCATACTAATCACTATTGTACTTGCACATGATATTATATTAGTTAACATATGAGATGTGACACTATTGTGTATTTCTTCACTTAGCATGACATCATCCAATTTCATCTATTTTGCTGACCATTATAGGAGTTTGTATTGATGGCTGAGTAATACACCATGGTGAATATATAATATACTTTCTGGTGGATATGTTCAATTGCTTACCTACATCACTGGCTTTTCTCTATATCTGTATTGTTAAACATACTGTTATTCAACTTGAATTTATGTAACAAAAGAAACCAACAACTACAAAAGAATGAAGAAACTGGGAGCGGGGGCACATACCTGCAATCCCAATGGCTTGGGAGGCTGAGGCAGGAAATTCACGAGTTCAAAGAAAGCCTCAGCAAATTAATAGGGACCTATACAACTCAGTGAGACCCTATTTCTAAAAAAATTAAACATGACTGGGGCAGTGGCTTTGTGGTTGAGTGATACTGGGACCTATCCCTAGTATACCCCCCCCAAAAAAAAAGAATAAATAAAATAGAAAACTATGTCCTAACCTGATTTTATCATGTGAAAAGAACCCAAGGCATAAGAAAAATCATATTCTTTAAGTTTGTTAATATAAAGTTAATAGGCTATCTCTTTGAATTTTTCACAAAGTGCAATATTTTGAGAGCATTTAGTAGGTTATATTACATGAAAAACTGCTCTTGTGCAAATAATGAAATAAAACCCTATCAAGGTGTGGTGGTGCATGACTGTAATTCCAGTGTCTCTGGAGGCTGATACAAAGCCAGCCTCAACAACTTAGGGAAGGACTAAGCAATTCAATGAAACCCTGTCTCTAACTAAATTACAAAAAAAAAGATCAGGAATGTTGCTGAGAGGTTGAGTGCCACCTGGCTCAATCCACAGCATTAAAAACAAAAACAAAGATAAAAAAGAAATAAGACATTAGGCTGCTGAACATTTATATTTTCAGTGTTCCAAATATTTGACCCAATACTCCCAAGTTCACTTAATCCATCAATTTATAATTGAAACCTCTAGTTATTTGTGAGAGAAAAGAGACAGAGATGTTCCTGAACTCTGCCATTCTTTTACTAGTTTCTGCCATAAGCTAGGCTAAGATCTGCCCATTGTGATCCCCAGGGTACTGTGGTTCAGTCCTTTCTCTTCATGCAAGGATGCACCTTGAGGAGTGGATGTTGACTTGACTGCTAAAGAGGTAAAAGGGAAGTAATATGTGTAGGTGTGTGGGTGGGGTGTGATAATGATGACTTCTGAAGATCATCTTTTTAAAATGTACCCAGTAAATGGTTTATTTTCTTATATATCTTCTGTGATTCTACAGTTAAATATGAGGGACCCTATTCTCCATACGCAGCTACCTTAGCATTGTTTTTTGCAGTCTGATGCCTCACAATTTGAAATACTTAGTCCCCCTTCCTCAGAGCCTTGATCTCATGTCTCTTTTGCTTATATTTTTAATATCTGGGAAATCCTCTAATACTAAGTTGCAGGTGAATCCACATTTGATGTTCCTCTTCCAAGGATAAGGATAGACATTTTCTCTCATTGTGGCCTCTACCTTCTACTCACAAAATGGGGAAATTATACACGTTTACAAACCTAGATATTATCCTGAACCAACCTATAATATTAAAGTCAAGAATTTAATCCCTGGGGCTGGGGCTCAGGGTTAGAGCACCTGCCTAGCACATGTGAGGCACTGGGTTCAATCCTCAGCACCACATAAAAATAAATATATAAAATAAAGGTACTCTGTCCACTACAACTAAAGAAAACAAAAAAGGCTAATCCCTACCAGGGTTGTGATGGCACATGCATGTAACCCCAGCTGCCCTGGAAGCTAGCCTTTAGGGTCACAACTTTGAGTCTAGCCTCACTAATTTGGCAAGACCATATCTCAAAGAAAAATAAAAATGGGATGATGATAGAGTTCACTGGTAGACCATACCTAAGTCCTGTCCTCAGGATCACAGGGGAAAGTTTTTAATTCCTATCATTTTTTCTATGAGTTAACATCCCCACAAAAAAAGAAAGTGGCTTAGGGATAATGTTATATTTTCTAAAAACAAGCCATGTTAAATGTTTAAGTGTTCACATTTATTGAAAAATTATCAAGTATTTTGCTTTTGATATTATGGTCACTAGAACTGTCTTTAATTTTATGTTTGCTACTTATTTTCTTATGCACATAAATAACTGATGATATTAAATTTTATTACTGTACTGAGCTCATCTGTTGCTTCTAATAGTAATTAGTGAACTCCTACATTAAAAATATCCACTTAAAATCCACTTTTACCTCATACCTCATATTGGAAAACCACAAAAGTTAGACAGCAAGAAACAGAAGTAAGTTGCAATACCCCTTTGACAAAGGCAAAGATATCGGTGGAGAATCTCAGAAAAACTCTATTCCCTACAAGTCAGAAACCAAGAGAACAAGACCATAATCTCCCACACACATACATGATTTTACTCATTTATTGCTGAATAAAATTTCATTGTGTATATATAATGCATATTTTTTATCTATTCATCCACTGAAGGGCATCTAGGTTGGCCCCACAGGATAACTGGGTAAAATGGTGGTTTCATTCTCAGGTTTCCAAGAAATCTTCATACTGCTTTCCATATTGGCTGCAGCAATTTGCAGTCCCACCAGCAGTGTATGAGTGTACCATTTTCCCCACATCCTCGCCAACACTTGTTGTTGTTTGTTTTCATAATAGCTGCCATAATAAATTTTTTATTATAGTAAAATTCACAAACACACACACACACACACACACACACACACACACACGGATTTTGCTTTGGTGTCTCTGGACAAGACCATGTGGAGTAGGAACCTACAAACACGATGTCATCCTGCTACCAGTTAATAGTAGGAATTGGTCCATGGGCAGGCCTCTGGAACCACCCACAGCATCTACCATAAACTTGAGGATCAAAGGGGTGTGAGGCCTAGAGATGTCAGAGAAGCCTCACTCTTTTCCTCCCCCCTTCTTGATAGTGATTTCTGGGCCAATAAACTTTGCTCTACTTTGATTACATTTTATGTGTAATCTAAAATCCTGTCTTGCAAGAACACAAGAGCCAAGAAACACAACATAACCTCCATATCCCTGGGATCACAACCAGCAACAATGTCAGATCTTTTATTGCTTTAGTTATTTACTCACTTCATCTGATCCATTTATTAATACAGGTGGGCACCAGCAACCGCTCTAGGTCCTGTTGGAAGGTAACAGTCACACACTTACACACAGCATCCTAAAGGAAGACTGTTGAAACAGGAATTCTGATCCTTCATTGTTCATGAAGACTCACCCAATATCACTCACTTTGAATATTTTATTTTGAGGCAGGGTCTTGCTAAGAGGCCAACTATGTCCTCAGACTTGAGATCCTCCTAAAATAGCCTCCAAAATGCCTGGCCTTACAGACATGTGCCACCAAACCTTGTCCTTTGCTTATAAAAAAATGCATAGCTGCTGATTGTCTCCATCCAGTGATGTATGTGATATCAGACCCCAAACAATAAAAACCCCACACAATTCCAAAGCTCAAGTCTGACTCTGGCTGTGAGAGGTTATGTGATGGGAAGGGATTCCAGGGAGAGAGAGGGACATCAGCTCAGGAAAAAGTAGGTTCCTTGGTTTTCATGGCAGAAAAGAACTTCACTTGTCAGGCGCATGGATACACCTATTTAGAAAAGCAGATACACATTCAGGAAAGAACGTGAGGGGCCGGGAATTCAGTGAAGTCAGTAGTGTGCTTGCCCTGCATGCACAAGGCCCCAGGTTCAATCCCCAGCACCACAAAAAGAAAAAAAAGGAAAAAAATGTGTGAAAGGTCTAAAGAGAGAGACAGCAAATACGTGGTCTGAGGTGTTGCCATTTGGAGAGGGACATTTAAGTGGGGCTGGACTAGAGATGGGGCCAGTTTTTCTAAGCTTGCTCACATCATGCTAGTATTTGGGGGTCCAGGAATCTGGTCTAGGAGAAATGCTGCATTGCAGGGAGTTGCTTTTTGAATGTGAAATCTGATCTTTATTTTTAAAAATAGTTTTTAGTTGGACAGTATACCTTTATTCTATGTATTTCTATTTAATGTGGTACTGAGGATTGAACCCAGTGCCTCACAGGTGCTAGGCAGGTGCTCTGTCACTGAGCCAAAACCCCAGCCCCTTGTTTTTAATTTCAAATATTTTGTGGGCATTCCTGCATTCTGGTGATTTATGAATCTTTTCCTTTGAGGTTCAGAGTAACTTTCTTCTTGGTATCCCAGCATTTCTGTCCCAACCAGATGTGTTCCACAGTTCTTTATGGACCTCAAGTGTTGCTAGAGGAATGATTAATGATCATTTAGTTATCAAAGCACACAGGACAGTATTTTCAGGACAGAAGTCTTAAGAAAATGCTCATTATTAGATTTCTATTTTTACTTATGTATTTAGCCATGGACTCATGGATTTGCAGTGATCCACAAACAAGCCGATTTCAGAAACATTTCATGTTGATAACTATTTTCAAATGGTTTCATTCGGATTGAGGCACATTTGACTGAGTGTAAACATTAAGATGCTTTTAAAGTGCTTATGAATTTTCCTGGATGGAATATTACAGAAGGTTTTGCCAGTTTTCTTGGCACATTGTTTACCTCATTGGTGTTGAAAATCTTCTCAGATGCAAGGAATGCACCCCAGAGGCAAGCTCCTGCAGCTGGCCACCCACAGACCCCCATACCCACCGATTCAATTCTCCATCCCCCTTTAATTGGGTGTCAGGTGCTGTTGGATTGTTAATTATTCGGCACAACCCAGTGTTTTGCCCCCATGAAGCTCAAGGTCTAGCTTGTTGGTTATTGAACCACTGGGTTGGTTATTCATTTTTCCTTGCCTCTCAAGACAAATCTGAGCTCCATCCAGGGACCTATATCTAGTGGCACTGGTAGCTTACGAAAATTTCTCATTTTGTTTAAGAAAACTAACAGAAAGAATAATGTCCCTCCTGGGGGAAGGAGAGGTTCTGGTCCCAAGATGTCCGTGGCTCTTTCCTTTTTCTCACCCACATAATCTTCTCCTCATGGGCCAGACAATCGTGTACTGCTCATCCCTGGAAACCTGGGCATGTGGCTTGACCTTCTAAGTCTTCCTTCAAGAGAAATGTTCCCATTTCACAAATGCAGAAAAACTGGTCCCCCAAATACCTGGGCTGCTGTTACTGAGAAGCAAAAGAAAAAAAAAATAGTGAAATGGGGGCTGGGGCTGCGGCTCAGCTGTAGAATGCTCACCTAGCACATGCGAGGCCCCGGGTTCCATCCTCAGCACCACAGAAAAATAAACGGATACAATAAAGGTATTGGGTCTGACTCCAACTAGAAAAAATATGTTAAAAAATACTGAAAAGGGAATGTATCTAGCACTTACAGAAATGCAAATTAAAACTGCACTGAGCTTCTCTTTCACTTCAGTCAGAATGGCATTTAACAAGAATACAGTAACGATAGATTGGTGAGGATGTGGGGGACAGAAAATGCTCACACCTTGTTGGAGGAACTGCACATTGGTGCAACCCCTCTGGAAAGCAGGATGGAGACTCCTCAAGAAACTAGGACTGGAACCACCATCTGACTCAGTTATCACACTCCTCAGCATAAGTCAGAGGATTTAAATTCAGCATACTACAAAGAAACAGCCACATCAATGTTTATGATAGTACAACTCACAATAGCTAAGCTATGGAGTCAGCATAAATGCCTATCAACAGATGAATAGATAAAGAAATTGTGGTATATATACATGGTGGAATATTACTCAGCTTTAAAAAAGGATGACTTCATAACATTGGCCAGTAAATGAATGGATCTAGGGATTATCATGCTAAACTAAAATAAGACAATCCCCCCAAACCAAAAGTCACATGTTTTTCCTGATATGTGATATCTACATCACAAGGAAGGGGGGGGCACAGAGAGAAGTTCAGTAGATTAGACAAAGGGGAACAACAGGAAGGGAGGGGAGATAAGAACAGGAAAGACAGTAGCATGAATCGACCATAATGTTCCTATTTAAATATATGAAAATAACTAAGTGAATCAGTCCATCATGCCCACCCACACGAATGGGGTCCTAAGGAGAATAAGGTATATTTTATGTTTGGATAAGTTTATCAAAATGGACTCTATCTTCATGTATAACTAAAAAGAATGAATAAAACAGAGAAAGATAAAAAATACTTAAAAGGACCATGGGTCCAACTTGATAGCATCATAGCCGGATAAGGAAATGTCTTTAGGTACATTCCAGAATTTTCTGAACCACTCCCCCATTGGATGCTGCCAAAGGTGTTGGAGCCTGTGGGAAGGTGGAGGTTCAGGGCACTGCATGGAGAAGATAGGACCCCCCTATTGATATGCAAGTGCAGGGGTCCCAGGGGCCAAATAATCTCCAGGCCTCTATGGTTAACAAAGGCAGAGAGGAGCAGGGTGCATTCCAGTCTATGGAGTTATTTACCAAATTAGGAAAACCTGGAATTGGATTTCCTAGACTCCAGATCAAATGCAAATTGTTTTTCCTTAAAGAGAGAGACCCTTGAGCCCCTCTTAATGAGAAGTCTTCTCTGTGTTATGTGACTTTTTGCACCACTGAATTGGGGGAACAAGACTAGAGCTCTCTTTGGCAACACATGGACTTGGTTTGCATCAAGACAAGCAGGTAGGGTCTGTCTTTTGTTGTTGTTGTTGTTTCTTTTTTCTTGTCAAGTGCAGAGTATTCAGCTGATACTAAGGATGCACACCTGGGCAGGGGGGTCTTTGGTTTTAGGAGGAGGCAGGAACCCATTGCCTGGGATCCAGGGGACTGTCAGGAACCAGAGTGGCCTTGATCTGTGCAAGGCTGTTATACTGTGGCCACCACAGGTTAAAAAAAAAAGTGGCACACGCCTGTCATTCTAGTGACTGAGAAGGCTGAGGCAGGAGGATGGTGAATTCAAAGCCAGCCTCAGCAAAAGCAAGGTGCTAAGCAACTCAGTGAGACCCTGTCTCTAAATAAAATTCAAACTAGGGCTGGGGAAGGGGCTCAGAGGTTGAGGCCTCTGAATTCAACCCCCAGTTCATCAGAGAGTGCAGGAGCCCTGGTGCAGCTGGGGTTTACCAGGTCTGCATTCTGGGAGTCTCTTCTATGCTGATCTCCTTACTCTGACTCCAGCCTCAATGTGGGCTCGAGATAGATTCAACTCAGCTAGAGGAACATCAGCTCTCATGCTGCCAACTGGGTGGTTAACTCCTCCAGGGCACCTGCCAGGCCCCCAGTGAGCCTCCACCAGCGCTTGTTGTGATGCACTGGGCAGTTCCCTCAGGGGAAAGGCCAATTCTTCTTGGAGAATTTTGCACAGATGAACAGAGGATAAGTCAGCACCCCGAAGACACTCTGGGTGGTCTTATTATAGGAGGAGGCCCAGGTGATGAAACTTTCAAGAAATGACTTCAATTTCCTAACATCAAAACCCAACAGAACTTAGAATTCTGGTCACCCTAACCCTGACTCAATGCCCAGACCTCAAAAGGAAAAGAATACAAGCTGCACCCAAACCCTGCCATTCTGGCCTCCTCACCTGGAGCGGATATCACCCCCCTGTCACTTAAAAAGAAGGCTCGCTGGGCTCAGACTGGGGAGAGCGGAGACTGACCGATGCCCTGTCCAATCAGAAGCCCCTGTGCTGAGCGCTGTCCAATCCTGAGTGTAGCCAGCGAGCAGGGGGCGGGCCTCCGCGTTTGGAGTGGGATTTATATCTCTGCTGTCTGCGGTTCCCCTCAGATTCCTCAGTTGGACTCCAGGCTTCTCTTGTGCCCAGGATCCCGGGTGGCCCTGCCATGCAGGAGCCGAAGCTCCCCAGGGCAGGCTTGGCTGCTAGGCACCAGGAGATGGTGAGCGTGCAGTGGTACCTGGTACCTGGACAGGGAGGCTCGGAGGGAGGTGGGGCAGGGAGTCTGTCTGGCAGGAGCGGCTGTGGGGGGAACCCGAGTTGGCCGACCCTGACTTCGAGGGCTCTCTGCAACCACAGGCCTGAGCCCATTGGGGACAGTGCCCCTCTGTCCCCTGGCCAGCCAGGTGGGGAGCGTGACAGTGGCGGAGACTCCTGGCAGCCTCCGCATCCCCTGGGGCAGCCTCAGCCCCTGCTCAAGTCCTATCTATCTGGCAGGTGAGGAAGGCAGCCTGGCGTCTTCCTGGGCTGTAGTGATTGACAGGTGGGACCAGGAGAAGAATCCAATCTCCAAGCCAGGCAATGGCACACACCTGTCATTCCCAGCGGCTGGGGGTGGGGGCTGATGCAGGAGGATTTCGAGGTCAAGGCCAGCCTCCGCAAGTGGGTGAGGCACTTAGAGACTCAGGGAGACCCTGCCTAGAAATAAAATGCAAAATAGGGCTGGGGATGGGGCTCAGTGGTCGAGGGCCCCTGAGTTCAATGCCCAGCACCCCCCCTCCCCCCAAAAAAATCAAATTTCCAAACACCATTTTCCTGCAGGAGGGAAGCTGCAGTGAATAGGGACCTTGCCTATTCCTAAGCTAGTTTTGTGGAGTTTATTGTTTTTTTTTTTTTTTTACTTTTGTAGTTACAGAAGGGTGCTTTACCACTGAGCTCTCTCCCTGGTAGTTTTTAGTTTTTATTCTGCCCGCTGGTCTAGCTAAATTGCTGAGATTGACCTTGTTAGGGTTTGATTTATAATGACTTTTCCCTTGCAATTAAGTGTATGATTTTTACAACCACGTGGGTTCGTGGGTGGACTCTGTTGACTTCGTGATTCCTTGATGACAATTGTAATAGAACAGCTTCACAATGCACGTATTAGGTAATAACTTCTTCTTATTACTTTTTTTCTCTGATAATTTTTTGCTCTTATAATTCTAAAGTTTCTTGGTTAAGTTTACATATATTTAACTGTGGATGAATTTTAGGACTGGAGGCTTCCATTAAGAGTAAAGCATGCTGGATTGTTTCTTAGTGCATCATAGTTACACATAATACCACATGCATATGGCACCCATGTAAAACTTACCCATGGTATTTTATATTATTTTTAAGCTGAATGTACCATGACTATTAATGTCTTATCCCAGTCATATGAACTGATTGCAGCAAGTCCCTGCGGTGGGGGACTATCATGTGTCTTTAATAGCAAAATAGTTTCCACAAATAATTAAGAAGCACTTAAACTCCTTGAGTTTAGTAGAATTCTTTTGTTTCCTATCTTCATTGATATCTTTATTTTTCTCTCTGATAGGGTTTTAGTTTACATTTCTCGGGTTTCTAAAGATGTTGGATTCTTTTTATTCTTATTATTGAACAGATGGGTATCTCCTGTGCAAATTGCAGCTCAAGTCTCCTCCCTGAATTTCTTCTGTGGTGCATTTCAGAGTGTTGGGACCATGAGAATCACAACTCCGTGGGCCCTTTTCCTACCCAAGGGGGCTGGGATCTGCAGGGGTCTCAGGTTTTTCTTCCTCCTGAGCTTTTCTTTTTTTGGGGGCAGGGGGTCATAGTGGATTGAATGCAGAACTCCTCTCCCACTGAGCTACATCCCTCCTACTTTTTATTATTTATCTTGAGACAGAGGCTGAGTCTGGCCTTGAACATGTGCCTCAGCCTCCTGGGTGGATGGGATTACAGGTGTGTGCCCTCTTGCCTGGGTCCCCCTGAAACTTCTAAATGTAAGGGAAGCAAAATGTCAGATCCAGAACTCCGTCTCTCAGACGAAAGCTGTACACATGTATCAATGAATTCCTAAAATTCAAGTCCCCTGTCCCTATTTCCAGTAAAAATGTGTGTGTGTGTGTGTGTGTGTGTGTGTGTGTGTGTGTGTGTGCATTCTCCCAGGCCAGACACCTTGTCAGAATGTCTTTGGGCTGAGGTTCCCCCCAGTGGACTGCATTTCCTAGGGGTCTCATGCCCTCTGTGATATTTTCCTGGTCCTGGTTTGGCTCTGCCTGACATGAGGATCCCACACCTGGCTCATCTGAGGTCTCCTGAGCATCTGGTAAATATCAGCCAACTTTGGACCTATGAGCAGGTGCATTTAGGGGAAGTAGTTTCTCAGGGGAGTAGGTGATGGCCCTGTGGCTAAGAGGAGTCTCCTTATCCAGAAGCCACTTCAGATGTTCCCTCATCCTTGTTCCTGTGGATACTTGAACATCATTGGGCATGCAGCCATTTATTAACACACTGGTTCAAGTTCCTTAGGAAATGCATCCAGAGTGGTTTTTAGCTTTTAAAGAACTCCATGCTATTTTTAAAAATGGCTGCACTAAACTGATATTCTAGCCCTATATGAGAGGGTCTCTTTCTCCATACCCACGTCATTGGAGGACTGGTTCCTTCGCCTATTTGATAGGAGCCTTTCCCACAGCTGGACTCAGGCTGTAGAATCTCTCCTACTTAGCTGGTGACTGAATTCCTGTTGGTTAGACACCAGGCTTCCTGTGCTAACTTCAGGAAGGTGGTGTGAGCCTATTCTAGAAAGAAACAGGGTTTTGACCCCTTTTGCTTCACTCCTGGCATGGACTGTAGCACAGGGAAATACTCAGACATCAATGTGAAGCCCCTACTTTGTGATCCAGGGAGATATGCACATGCACAGTTGCCATTGCTCCCAAAGCTTGGTGGGTTAGGATGGAGCCCATGAGATGGGGAAAAATGTTGGGACCCTGAGTGCCTGGTCATACTCCTTCCAGAAAGAACTGTTCAGGCCTGGAGTTATTACTGAGGTAGTGGTGAGAGGGCTCAGGCAGGGCTGCTGGGTGGACTGCATTTGTCTTGTCTACCCTTAGGGACTGGCTAGGGAGAAGCTCAACTGTTAGCAACCACAGTTTGCAGATCATGCTGGCAAATCCCTTGTAGGGATAAACTGGGACCCTTGAGACCTCACTCCCCTTCTGCCCTGGTCCCATGGATAAAGCTCATGAACCACCACAGCCATAGAAAACCACCCCTTTCCTCTCATCCTGATACTTGTGTACATCCAGATCTTTCTTCTATGAGCACCAGACAAATTGTGTTTCCAGCTACAAGTCATTTAGTGTCCCATGTGCTCCATTTGTGACAACGATAAGTCTTCTTCTACCCTGGGTGACACTGGATTGGGGTACTCTGTCCCAATTATGTGGCACATTGCTCAAGGCAGGACTAATGCCCAAGTGCACCCCAACTTTGCCTGCCCTTCAGATGGTAGATATTTTCTCAGTGGTCCAATGCATAGGTCTCTCAATCCATGTATAACTTTATTTAAGAGGGACTCAAAACAGAAGTAGGTATTTATTTGGTGTATCCATGTGTGGAGAGAACCCAGTAGCCTCCTATTCTGGTATAATTTTGAAACATAGTCCTACTCAATATGCGCTTCTTTGGAGTGCTGGACTGTAATACAGTAACACGCACGTCTTGCACCCAAGCCCTACCAGTGCTCTGTGCCTCCAGTTCCCACACCTCCCTTCATGCTGGGTTGTCTTGTTCATTCATATCAAATCATCTGCTGGATATTGTTGCATTTATCTAGGCCTTTTCATTGCACTTAATAATGACATTTACATACATATGGAGTCATCTATGAAATTTCTGCATTGTGATATTTTTTGGTCCTAAATCACTGCAATATGATGATTTTATAATATGCATTAGTGCCTGGTATTGATAGCTCCTGCTTTTGCTCTTATAGTTCAGAATTCTTGGCTAATTGCATATCAATTTAACCTCCCAGGAGAATTTTCAAACTGTTTGCTTTGGTCCCTTCTTCAATTACAAGGAAATCATGGTGAAATTTTGATGGGGTTTTATCCTAGATGAACCTGACGGAAGCAATGCTCTTTATCATGAGGAGTCCTATCTGTTCCCAGTGTGTATAATTCAGTCTGTTATGTGCTCATTTGCATTTTTTTCGATTCTGAAGATGTACTTTGTCAGTATGAGTATGTGTGAAATGCAACATTTATGTGACATCTAAATAAAACTGACAGTGTTTCATAGTATTTGTCAAACTGTATGCCAAATGGCAAACAAAATGTGGCTGACTGACAGAAATGGTTATTTTCCATAGTTTATTATTTATCTATTTCCAAATGGACATCCTCTGTCACCAGGCCCCAGGTCTTGGCTCTGGAAGAGCATGCTGTGTCCCCATATGAACAGGTGCTGTAGTTTCGATGTCTGTTTCTGGGAGCCTTGGATGCTCCCCAGCAAAACAGCTTCCACAAATGAATAGTGAGGGGGGCCAAGACTCCATCTTGCCTTCATGATAACCCCACATGTTCTTCAACACTGTCTCAATTTGTGTATACAATGTGAGTTTATTGTACAGTCTCTTCTTTCTAAAGACGTTGATTTCTTTGTGAGGATGGGACATTTAGATACCTGCTATTTGAAGGGGCTGTTCACGGCTCTTGCCTGCGTTTCTCTCAGTCTGTTCTCCTTTCTTACAAGTGTTTGTTTAAAGGTGAGGCAATTGGTTTCTTATCTGTCACTTCTCCTTGTACTCTTTTATGGATTCATTTGATGAATAGAATTTTTGTTTTCATATATACAATTATTTATAGATTTTAAAATATTATTTTCTGTAACTTTGGAAAAAAACCTTTCTTGTTGTTCTTTCTCCTTTTGTAAAACTGGGGGTTGGAACCAGGGTGTCCTATTACTGAACTATATCTTCAGCCGTTTTTACATTTTTACTTAAATTTTAATTTTTTTAATTTAATTTTTTAAAATTACTACTGCCTATTTTTTTTTAAATTTAGGCAGGGTTTCACTCCATTGCTGGGGTTAGCTTCACAATTGTGTTCCCCCTGCCTCAGCCTCCAGACCACTGGATGTATCAGGTGTGTAGCACCACATGCATCCTATCTCACAATTTCTTTCTTCCTTTCTTTTTTCAAATGTTTTTTAGGTCATGATTTATTTATTTATTTATTTTTATATATTTTTAAATTTTTTATTATTTTTTAAAATACACGACAACAGTGGAATGCATTATAATCCTTATTACACACACAGCACAATTTTTCATATCTCTGTATATAAAGTATGGTCACATCAATTTATGTCATTATACATATAAGTTTTTTGCATTACAATTCTTAACACACATATCACAATTTTTCATTTGTGTTTGTATATAAGGTATGTTGACACACGATTCAAGTCTTCATACATGCACTTTGTATAATGATAACCATCACATTCCACCATCTTTGCTAATCCCCTGCCTCCTCCCTTTCCCTCCCACCCCTGTGCTCTATCTAGAATTTATCTATTCCTCCCATGCTCCCCCTCCCTACCCACTGATTCAGCCTCCTTATATCAGAGAAAACATTGGACATTTTTTCTGGGGGGAGGGGATTGGCTAACTCCACTTAGCATTATCTTCTCCATTGCCATTCATTTATGTGCAAATGCCATGATTTTGTTCTATTTTAATGCTGAGTAATATTCCATTGTGTATATATGCCTCATTTTTTTAAAAATCCATACATCCTCTGAAGAGCATCTAGGTTGACTCCACAGTTTAGCTATTGTGAATTGTGCTGCTATAAACATTGATGTGGCTGTGTCCCTGTAGTATGCTGTTTCTAGGTATTTTGGGTACAGTCAAAGAAGAGGAATAGCAGGTTCAAATTGTGGTTCCATTCCCAGCTTTCCAAGGAATCTCCATCCTGCTTTCCATGTTGGCTGCACCAATTTGCAGTCCCACCTGCAATGTATGAGTGTGCCTTTTTCCCCACATCCTCACCAACGCTTATTGTTGTTTGTCTTCATAATAGCTGCCATTCTTACTGGAGTGAGATGATATCTTAGAGTAGTTTTGGTTTGTATTTCTGATTGATAGAGATAAACGGTTTTTCATGTTTGTTGATTGATTGTGTATCCTCTTCAGAGAATTGTCTGTTCATGTCCTTGACCCATTTGTTGATTGGGTTATTTATTTGTGTGCGTGTGTTCGTGTGTGCATGCTTGTGTGCTTTTTGAGTTTTTTAAATGTGTCTTCTATTTCATTGCTTGATAAATGATCTGGTTACCTTGTGTATATCATCCTGAATCAGTTTGGGTAAGTCACATGATTCTAAACATTTTTTGATATCTTTGATATTTTCTGTTTTATTGGAGTACAAATTTTCTAAATAATTTCTAATTATCTTCTATATTTCTGTAGTGTTCATGGTGATATTTACTTTTTCATCATGGTCTTTAGTAATTTGAGTTTTTCTATCCTCCTATACAGTAGCATGGATAAGGGTTTATATATCTTATATACTTCTTCAAAGAATCTACTTTTCATTTTGTCAATTGTTAAATTGCTTCTTTGTTTCAATTTCATTGATTTCAGCTATGATTTTAATTATTTTTATGTACTTCACTGCTTTTGGAGTTGCTTCATTCTTTTTCTAGGACTTTGAGGTGTGATTTAGGTCATTTATTGACTTTTTCTTCTTTTAAGGAATGTACTCCATGCAATGAATTTTCCTCTTAGTATTGTCCTCATAGTGTCCCAGTGATTTTGATACATTGTATCTGTGTTCTCATTTACCTCTAATCTCTGCTTTGGTGTCTTCTGAAACTCATTGTTCATTCAGTAGCATATTTTTTAGTCTCCAGGTGTTGCAGTAGCTTCTATTTTTATCATTTATTTTCTCTTTTTAAAGAGAGAGTGAGAGAGAGTGAGAGAGAGTGAGAGAGAGTGTGAGAGAGAGAGAATATTAATATTTATTTTTTAGTATTTGGCGGATACAACATCTTTTTATGTGGTGCTGAGGATTGAACCCGGGCCGCACGCATGCCAGGTGAGCACACTACCGCTTGAGCCACATCCCCAGCCCTATCATTTCTTTTCTAATTTCATTCCATTATGATCTGATAAAATGCATGGTAGCATCTCTACTTTTTTTGTATTTGCTAAGAGTTGTCCTGTGACATAATATGTGGTCTATTTTAGAGAAGGATCCATGTGCTGCTGAGAAGAAAGTGTATTCACTTGTTGAAGGATGAAATATTCTATGTATGTCAGTTAAATCTAAGTTATTGATTTTACTATTGAGTTCAATAGTTTCTGTTTTGCTTTTGTTTGGAAGATCTATCCAGGGGTAAAAGATGTGTGTAAAGTCACCCAGAATTATTGTCTTGTGGTCTACTTGGCCCTTGAACTTGAGAAGAGTTTATTTGAACATAGATGCTCCATTGTTCAGAGTATAAATATTTCTAATTATTCTGTCTTGTTGGTGTATGGTTCCCATAAGCAGTATGTAATGTCCTTCTTTATCCCTTTTGATTGACTTTCACTTGAAGTCCGCATTATTTGACATAAGGATGGAAACCCCTGCTTGCTTCCACAGTCCATGTGAATGGTATGTTTTTTAATATTTATTTTTTGTAGATGGACACAACACCTTTATTTTATTTATTTTTATGTTGTGCTGAGGATCAAACCCAGGGCCTCACACATGCTAGGCGAGTGCTCTACCCCTGAGCCCCAGCCCCAGCCCGAGTGATATATTTTTTTTCCAACTTGTCACCTTCAGTCTCTGTATGTGTCTTTTCCTTTGAGATGAGTGTCTTTGAGGCAGCATATGTTGGGTATTTTTTTTTAAATCCAATCTGTCAGTCTGTCTTTTGATTGCTGAGTTTTGAAAATTAACTTTCAGGGTTATTATTGAGACATGATTTGAATTCCCAGTTATTTTTGTTTATTTTTGGTTAACTTAACTTGGTTTCTCTTTGATAGGTTTTTTCCTTTAGAGTGATCACTCCCTTTTCTGATTGTTATTGTTCATTTTCTCCTTATGGAATATTTTGCCAAGGATGTTCTGTAGTGCAGACTTTCTAGTTGTTTATTTTGTCATAAAAATAACATGTCCAAATTTAAATCTGATTTCTAATCAGAATTTAACTTTGCTGGGCATGATTCTTGGTTGGCATCCATTACTTTTAGAGCTTGGTATATGTTGTTGCAGGATCTTGTAGCTTTCAGGGTCTCAGCTGAGAAATCAGAGATCCTAATTTGTTTTCCACATATGTAATCTGATTTCTTTCTCTTGTGCTTTTAAAATTCTCTCCTTTTCCTGTATGCTAGGCATTTTCATCATGAAGTGCCTTGGTGTGTATCTGTTGTGATTTTTGTACATTTGTTATCTTGTAAGTTTCTTGTATTTGATTTTCCAATCCACTCTTCATGTTTGGATTTTTTATGATATTATTTCATGGATTAGATTGTCCATTTCTTTAGTTTGGACCTCTATGCCTTCCTCTAGCCCAATAATTGTTAAATTTGTTTTTGCCTGTTATCCCATAATTCTTGAATGTTCTCCTCATTTTTTTTTACCATCTTCACTGTGTGGTCAACCTAGTTTTTTCAAGATTATATATTTTGTCTTTATTGTCTCAGGTTCTGTTTTCCAAGTGATCTATTCTGTTGAAGATGCTTTCTATTGAGTTTTTAATTTGTTTTTTTTTGTTTCCTTCATTTCAAGATTTCTATTTTTTTTTAAATTTGAGAATATCTACCCATGATTTAAAAAATTTATTTGATAGTCTCCTTTCCTGTCACTCCTACCCAATCTCTTTATACTCCACTAATCTTCCCTATATCTTTATGATATCCAATTCTCCTTTCCCTTTGTTTTGCATTAGCTGCTACATGTGAAAGAAAAAAATTTGACCCTTGATCAGTTTGATTTATTTCACTTAGCATGATGTTTTTAATTTCTGTCCATTTAAATTGTGACATTTCTCAATAAATTTTATTTATAGCTGACTAAAAAACTCCATTGTGTGTATCATATTTTATTAATTAATTCATCTATTGGGAACTACTTCCATAATGGAAACTGCTTCCATAATTTGGCTATGGTGAATTGAGATGATAGGAACCAAAATGTGGCTCTATCAAAATATGGTATTAATTACAATTACAGATAGCCAATATTCATGGCTACTTGGACATGCTTTTCTGATACAAATATAAGTCTGGCATAAGAAAACAATTCACTGTTGATCATTATACATAGGCAGTAGCATATTCAAATAAATGTTTCTTATTATACAAATAGTGTTATATATTGGGCAAATATCACTTGCATTATTGCTTGTCTTTTTAAATCTTATTTTTACGAAGTTTATTATTATTTTTGCTATGGTTTGACTTTTTTCTTGTGCCTCTTACAAAAACTTTTTTCTTCTTCTGGCAAAATATAAGTAAAATCTAATTTATCATTTTTAAGGTTACAATCCAGTAGCTTTTACAGTAGTGACAATGTTGTAAAATGATCACCAGTGTTGAGTTTCTCATATTTTTATACATAAAAAAACAGTTCCTTCTAACACCCATTTACATTCTCCCAAATAATTATAGAATTTTTAATTTTTGCATCCCTGTCACTTTTAATCTGTTTTCTCATTTTTACATTTTGTATAAATTTTAATACTGTTTTGTTCACTAGACAACAACCTTTACAAAGATAAAAGGCATAACAATTTGTTCCTTGTGGCTTTGACTTTTAAGAACGTACTGATACATGGGCTCATCCAGGGAAGGGCTATCAGTCGAGACCCCCTAAAGGGGCAGTTTGTACATTTCAGCTAGAGTTCTTGGAACCATGGTGATTGAACAGGAGGAATAATTTGGGGACTTTATGAACTCCAAAGGAAATAAACCTGGGCATTAAGTAGAAACATAAGAAAAGCATAATTTTTATTTAAATATTCATTTTTTACTTATGACCTTAAGGTACACTAGGGCCATGATTGATTGTTTTAACTTAATGATATTAGAAATTAAGGGGGGTGGTAAAAATATTTCAAGTAGAACTTTTCAGACATTGAAGTTTCTTCTACATATAGGAGACACAGAAACCCACTGGATTCTGTGGTTTTCAAAGAAAATGACTTTAGAGTAGATTCATGAAATATCTGTCAAATGTCATTATGTTATCATGGCCTTAGTGGAAATTATTGCATTTGTTTTTGTGCTGCTGGTAATCAAACCCAAGGTCTTGCACATGTTGAACAAATTCTGCAACACTTAACTACAACCATTTCACCATAAAATATTATTGTGTGAATGTCTCTGTAAGTGAAAGCCTACAGGTTATTCTGTATTCATGCATAAACTATGTACAATTAGTTATTAATCAATGAATTATAATAAAGGTTTTTAAGATATATGCTAAAACTATGTAACTCTGCAGTATTTTATAGATCTATAATTATAAATCTATGTATGTACATATACAGATATCTACAGAAAAACAGATGTAGATAGATACACAAATCTTATCTCCACATATCTGTATATATTTATTATAGTTTCTAATTATATTATTCTTACTATTGCTCCTATTGAGTTTCTAATACCATTATATGTGATAGTGCCCATTTTTAAACTGGTTGTTTTCTTGCTCAGTGTTTTAATATTTAGTTATCAATGGACCTTTATTTATTATTAATTTATATGTGGTGCTAAAGATTAAACCCAGTGCCTCATGCATGGTAGAAAAGTGCTCTACCACTGAGCCAAAACTCCAGCACCTTTTGCTGAGTTTTAAGAGTTCATTGTACATTTTTTTTATTCCAGACCTTTATCATATATACATTTGGCAACTACTTAATCCAGTTTCTTCTCATTCAGTTAATAGCATACTTCCAAATACAGAATAGTTTTCAACAGAATAAAAGTTCATTAAGTTTCTCATTTATAGATCCTGCTTCTGTCTTTGAACATTCATGTCAAGAATGAAGCCACATAAAGTTTCTGCTATGTTGTCTGTCACAAATTTAATATTTTCTTTCAGTTTAATTATTTCATTTTTTAAAAGTTGTAAGTTCTGTGTCAAATTCATTTTTTTTTTGCATACAGATGCCAAGATGTTCATAATTCATTAAAAAGATTATATCATCTCCAGGGAAGTCCTGCCATCTCTTGTGTGTTTTTTGAGTTTATTTCTAGTTTTTCACTTCTATTCTACTAATCTGTTTGTATACTCCTTGCCACATATCTCACCTTTTGAGTTATTGTAAGTTCATAGTTAATCTTGGTGTCAGATATTTCAGTCCTGTAAACTTATTCTACAGAATTGTTGACCATTCTCTATGCCTGCCTTCTCCATATACCCTTTAGAAGCCAATTTTTCTATATTTATGCAACAGGTTGTTAGGATTTTATCATGGTTATATTTAATTCCTTTTTCAGAGTTGTAGATAACTAATATATTCATATTGAATGATCCTTTCTATTTAATGCTCCTTTCTATGTTTGGTAGTTGTAGGTCCCCCAATTTACAGGAAGTTGATTAGCAGTGTACATGACTTTCTGGATTTATAAGTGGCATCAGAATTAGGTGAAAGACTGCAGGTTTGAAACCTGAAATAGTGACACTTGTGCCAACCAGTGTCAAAGATGTTCTTTTTAAAACTACTTTATAGTTGTTGATGTTCTTTTATTTTTTATTTATATGTGGTGCTGAGGATCAGACCTCGTGCCTACCACATGTTAGGCAAGTGCTCTGCCACTGAGCCACAACCCCAATTTGATTTTCTGCAAATTCACACATTTTCTTTTAGAAAAAATATTTTTAAAAGTACATTGTAGGTGAGGACCTTAAACTAACTCCAGGTATGTGTCTGTTAACTGGTGAGAATTGTGACTCTGGAAGACTAAGCATTTCCTTTCTTTGCAAAAGGGATCTGAGGTGTATGGACTTTATAGAATCATTTTCTTAGCTGCCCAGAATTACCTCACTCACTGCTTAGGAATGAGACCTAGAAAGCTACAGTGTTACAGTGAGGGTGCTCCACAGTTTGGAAAATATATTTACCCTAACATGTCAGGATTTTTATTTTTTGTGTCTTGTGAACAGTGATTATAATCATCTACTCATCTCATTTGTCTTGTTGTTGTTCCTTTGATAAAATCTTGATACCATACAATTTCAATTGGCTCAAGTATTTAAATATTTTGCTATTGAAGATTTTTAATTGATTATTTGTGTAGATGGGGTGATTATGCTCTGATGTCAAGGTAATTCTTCCAATAAAGTAATTATGTTTAAGTAATTAGGATCCATCGACACACGGAGTTCCCACGTGGAAAAACTCTGGACAATTCTGGTGTGTCATACTGATCTCATCTTCCTTTGGCACACAGAGATGACAATAGTCCTGTGCCTCATTTATGACTAATAATTTTATTATGTATTTCTCAAAGCCATCATTTTCCTTTTTTATATTTCCTTGGTTGTATGAGTTTTAAGTAACTATTGTTGCCATTATTTTTTTCAATACAATTATATTAAAATGTCTTTTTTCTTTTATTAACCATTTCTTTGTCTCAGTCTTTTGAACACATATGTGCTGCTGTCTAGGCCTCTATTGTACCAAATTTATTTACTCATTGAACTGCTTATAGAACTTGAAATATTTCAACTTTGTCTTTTTATGAATTGGAAGTATCATTTTACATGTTTCCAAATGTTAATATTCTATGAATATTTTACACATTAGGAATTTGTCATGGATGATACTTGAAACTAATTGTATTGGAGAGCTCAATCTATCTCATGGATACAAAGCAGAGAGAATAACTACCGGACTGTTTTGAAAAACTTTTTTACCACTCTTTTTGTCTCCCTTGGGCAGCATCACCTTATGACAATATTTTGACAAGTCTGATTTGCATCTGGAATGTCTGCCAAATTTCACATTCACTGATGGCAGAAAAATTAGCAGTTGGGCTTTTATTCAGTGCTTGAGATTTGGTATATATCCTTCACTTCACTCTGATATGGAATATATATACTATTTTTGGACTTTTGCATTTTCCTCTGAATTAGAAAATGGAAAGTATCTTATTACATAATTAAAGTCACTCTCCTACATGACAGTCAGTTCTACTAACTCTAAATTCAAATTAAAAACTGAATAATGGTTTGGTCAATGTGCTATTGATCTATCAATTATTATTTCAGGAGCCATTAACATTTGGGGATGTGGCCATTGATTTCTCTAAGGAGGAATGGGAATGCCTGGATCCTGCTCAGCAGAATTTATATAGAGAAGTGATGTTGGAGAACTACAGCAACCTGCTCTTTGTGGGTGAGCATAACTTTCCTTCAGAATTCCTATGTATCATTTTTTAATTTACTTTCCTTGAAGTATATTGTTTGGGAACTTCTCCACAAGAATGAGTTTCAGATTCATGCTTTCAATAAAAAAGATAGGGTAGTTCTTTGCGCTGACAAGAAAATGTTAATGATCTTTGTTTTCATCCTTAATGATTTCCTTTGTTGGCATGATATATATCCTTCACTTGACATGTTGTTTCCTTAGAGGAATGCAGTGATGTCAAATACTGTGGCCCACAAATAGCAGAGGACATAGTTGAGGTAGAGGAGGAAACCTAAATTCAAAAAGGTTGATTGAGACATTATCCAGCAGAAAAGAATTTTGAGAAGCTTTGATTTCTTTCTCTTATTATCATAGAAGAACCTGTCCTGTGTTTTGTGCTTTGAAATTGTCTAGTCTCCTGTTTTTCTTCCACTAATGTCTACGTACATTCCAATCAGCAACAAAACACTCCCCTTGCATTGTGTCAATCGTATCTGACAGCTAGACCATAATTTTTTAAAAATATTTTTTAGTTGTTAATGAATTTCCCATTTATTTATATGTGGTGCTGAGGATTGAATCTAGGGCCTCATACATGCTAGGCAAGACCTCTACCACTAGTATACAACTCCAGCCCCACTTCCATTATTTGCAGAAAACTTTTGCAAATTTCTGGAGATCTCTAGGTCAACCCATTGCAATACATTACTATCATAAGTCAGTTTCTCTAATCTTGTTTGTACATATTTTTTTTACTAAAATTTCCTTATCAGAGTTCTTCCTGAATATGTGTAATAGATTTTCTGTGAAATTATCTGCCATGGAATGAATGTCAAGATGGACCAAGACTGCTCTTTTGAGAGATGGTGTAAGTTGTAGTTGAATAAGAGGATGTTTAAAATAATACATCTGTGTATATTTACAATTTGGTTGGTTATTTTTTTCTTTATTTTTTCATTGTGCACAGGAGGTTCCATGTTACAGACTGGGTTTCCTCATATCAGTTAATTATTTCACAAATCAAGATATGCATGACTCTTGTTTGTATTGCCAGTAATGTTATATGTGCTTTTGCTTGTATAAATATTAAGCCTCTTTTGTCTGACTTTTGTATTTTATCTTGATTGGCCTTTCATTCTGCCCATGTAAATAGAAATTGAAATTTTCTATATGTAAATGTCATGGGGATTGATGGCAGTGATACTCTAATGCTGAACTACACCCCAAGCTCCTTTTCACACATAGTTGGAGAGAGGTTCTCACTAAGTGATTGAGGATGTCTTGAATTTGCAATTCTCCTGCCTAAGACTTCCTAGTAGCAGAGATTACATGCATGCCCATCATTTGTATACTTATGAGTTTGTTATTATTTATAAAATAAAGACCACATTATTTTAAATTTAGCTTTGAAAAATGTTGCAGTTATCTTTCATGTGTTGTTTTTAATTTTCATTATAATCAAAACCACAAAATAAAACTTACTGTCTCCAAATTTTTAAATATACAGTTCAGTAACATTAATTAAAATTGTTATGCAATGTATCTCTAAAGTTTACATCTCAAAAAAAAAATCAATTCCTATGATGCAAGGGCTCATTTCTGTCTCCCTGTCACAAAACCATTCTATTTTGTTCAGAAAGCTTCTATTTTAGTTTAGAGATGTCATATTCATAGAAGTCTACAGTATTATTTCTGTGACATATGTCAGCTAACCTAGTATACATACATTTTGTAAAATATATAATTAGAATAAATTCTTTTACTTTCAAGCTCTATAGTTTTATATTCCAAATTGGCTCATCCGTTTATTTCAAGGGATATTTGGTTTGCATCCCCCATGATGGCTCTGTTGAGTAACATTATCAGTTTATTTCAAGGGATATTTGGTTTGCATCCCCCATAATGGCTCTGTGAGTAACAATGTAAGAACACTGGTGTGCAATGTTTTTAATTTGCTATTGATGTGAGGGCTTATTACCACACTCACTCAGAACTCCATCTACTTTATTCCATGTCTGTATTTACAATTGAATGCTGTAATTTTTAGTACATTTTTCAGCAGGGAAATATTCTTCTAATATTATTTGTTTTATAAGGGATATTCATACAATTCTAAGAATTTTGTTTTTGCAGAGAAATCTAACAACTGGAGTTTGAATATTACTTGGAGACTCTAGTTAAAATTAAAAGATGCTTATGCTACTTAACATTATGTTTCAATTCTTGAACAACAGCATGCCCAAGAGTGTTCAATCAACTGACACATATTTAGGGATTTTTGAACATCCCTACCACTTTTACTTCAAATATTTATTCCATGTTGGTTACAGAATAACTATCACTTAAATATTTATTAACCTTTATTTTAATACACAAAATTGGTCTATCCATAATATCCCAATTGTGATTAAGTACAGGGATTCTATAAGTCTACAATAGTTTCAAAATATTTTCAAAGTCTTATGCTTTGCAATTACCATTTTGCTTCACTGCATTTCCCTTTTCAGTAAGTGGGGATTTCTGTATCCTAGTATAACAGTGATTCTTTGTTTTCATTGAACTCTCTCCATGTTTTCTTTGTGTGTTTGGGAAGTAGAATGTATGTTGCGAATGTAATTACTCTTAATTCAGACCCTATGGAAAGGTTCCTTTTCTCTATTTTGCCTCTTTTCAAAGTTTTTTTTTTTTTTTAAATTTAAAATGTCTTCTATGTCCTGTAACTGTCTTCAACTATATTTTGTGTACTATAATTTAGACCACCCAGGTTTTGATTGCTCACTTTTGTATGTGCCATTCTTATATCCTTTTGCTTTCAGTATTTGTGTGTTCTTCAATTTAGAGTATCTTATGGCCTACTTACAGTTGTAATTTTTAGCATTAATTCAGATAGCCAAGGTTTGTTTTCATCAGAATTTTGTAATTGAATTTGCCAACAAAAAAATCTAAAAACGAAGAATCTCCCTACTCATACTTTGTATGAGTATCAACTTGACTTCACTTTATTAAAAACTTAATATATTTGTGTCTTTTAAAACTATATTATTGTTACTGGTATATATGCCTATTAACAGTTTTGTTTTAATGCTTTTGTCTTTCAAATACTATTGCAAAATTACATGTTTTGTGATCCATCATTACAATAAAAAAGAATTGTTTGTGCCAAGAAATTTTTAGAATTCCATATGACTTGTGTTGCTGTGCACACTTATATTTCACTAAGAAGGATTATCTTTAGTACTTTTTAGAGAACAGATCTAGTGTTGATGAATAGTGTGCTCATTTATATCTTTAAAGTCTTTATTTTTCTTCTCTTTTGAAAGATAGTAGCTGTGAATATAGTGTCTTGGTTGATAATTTTATTCTTTTATCCCTTGAAAATGGCCCCAAATTCCTTTCTGTGTTGTGAAGTTTTGACTAAGGATTTCACAATTATAGAGTTACACTTTCTAGGTAACCCATCTTTTTTCTCTTGGATGCTCTGAATATTTTCTGTAATTTTTAAAACTTGGATTAAAACCTGCTTTGAGTCTTTACAAGTTGGAGATAATTAAGCTGCTTGGATTTTTTATTATTTTATTCTCTCAGATAAATTTATTAGTACTGGAAAGAGAACTACCACTTTCCATATTTTACTTTGGTGGGCCTTGAAATTTTCAACCTTCTGGTTCAACCTCTATGTTGCTGTGTACAACCCCTGACTTAGACATTTTCTAAATAAAGTATTTAAACACATTTTCTGCTTATGAATATTAACAATTTGTGACTACATTTTATTCTATTTTTTTGTGTTGGTTTAGGTCAGTAAACTTTTATTAAATAATAATTTACTATTCCCTTTGAGTAATTCATAACTTACTTTTCTTTCAATAGATTTAGCCATGTTTTTTTCTGTTGATAAGCAGGAACCCCTTTTTGAATGGTCCCCAAATATTCGCATGTTTCATATTTCTTTAATGAAACAGAAGAAAGTTGGTAGATTTTTAAAATATATTGTGAAGGAGGAAAGGCTTTGTTTAACACAATGTATTTTCCTTTACTATATTACTCTCCATAAGAATGTACTCATCTTGGATACTGTGAACACTAAGATGAT